>NC_066883.1:26164471-26424471 GCF_022985175.1 Labeo rohita | reverse complement strand
AACTCTCAAGTTTGTTGTTCTGCTGAACAAGTCAAGCCCTGAGGTGCAGAGATCAATGCAGATGTAAAATACTGTATTTAAAAGCATTATTGGGCTCCTATAATACTGTTGCTGCGGCTGACAGAAAATCCATGCATTAATTAATATCTGAGGCAAAGAGGTTTGTGCATGCGGCTCCAGGCTCCAGCCGGCCCCCGGGACCATCCCTATCAAACACACAATCAGAGCCATCGATCAGGCAGTTAAATTTTAATTATTCTGTAAACAGACTCATTCATTTTGGGAGTATGCAGCTCTTGTGTGGCTGCAGGTGCTTCTGGGCTATTTGCTGCAATAAACGGCAGTTAAAGTGATGCTTTTGATATAGCGCTCACGGTAAGATCTCACGTTCAATAGCTGGATCTTGTATGAGAGTGGTTTTAGAAGAGCCTTTCTTGTGTTTTATTTATCCCAAGGGCTTTAAAGTATCAAACTGCTTTTCATTTATACAGTTCGCTAAATTTTGCAGAGTTTATGATGTGCCTCTATGGCAAGTGATAAAAAACAGAGATACATATCAAAGTCAAATGTTTTTATGCTCACAAAAATACGTCAGTTTAGGAATAAGCTGAAAAACTACAAGAGTTTGGTTGCAGGCTCTAGAGCAAATCCTGATTCTAAATGGCAGCTTACATGAATCAGGGATACACTGGGGAACTGCAGAAAGATATGGTAAGGTTGCATATAAGGAAGGCAGCGCTCTAGCAATTTTATACCAAATGTTGAAGAGTCATGACTTTCCCGACACTATCAGTTCGGACAATTGTGATGCAGCACACGGAAGTGGCTTAAACCACAATCTGCTTTATCATACTTTGATTACACAGCTTGAATACTGAATTCTGACTGTTGAATCACAACATTCAAAGGTCAAATATTTCCCAATATTCCGTCGTCAAATACTTTCATGTCTCTCATATCGCAAAGCGGACTAAAAACGCATTAGTTATTGATTGTCATGGAAAAGACCTCAGAAAACACTACAAAAAAAATTATTTTATTTCAGGTTTCATTTAATTTCAGATACTACTTCAGTTTGTCTACTTAAAAATTTAACTTTAGTTCTACTTTAAAATATAACCATGTAACTTTTAAATTTAGTAACAATTTCTGAGTGAAAATTGTTTTAAAAGCAAACTCTGCACCAATTATTTTTTTCAGTGTAACTGCGAAAAAAAATTATGCAGAAACAATTTTCATTCAAAAATTACTAGTAAAGTACTATGGAAGCCCATTTCCACCACTGAATATTAAAAAAAAAAAAAAAAAAAAAAAAAAAAAAAAATGTTTGACTTTTTATCTCACAATTCTGAGATTTTTTTCTTGCAAAATGCGAGTTTACATCTCGCAATTCAGACGTTTTTTTGAGATATACACTCGCAAAGTCAGAATTGTGAGATATAAACTTTCTAAAAAATAAAGTCGCAATTCTGAGATATAGTCATAACTGCAAGATATAAAGTCACATTTCTGACTTTTTTCTCTGATTTTATAACAACTGTGAGTTATAAAATCAGAACTGTGAGATATAAACTTGCAATTCTGAGAAATAAAGTCGTAATTCTGAGAAAAACAGTCAGAATTGCAAAATATAAAAATTCACAATTATGACTTTTTTCAGAATTGTGATAGAAACTCACAATTGTGTGCTATAAAGTCAGAATTGTGAGATATAAACACTTAAATTCTAAAAAATAAAATCGCAATTCTGAAAAGTAGTCATAATTACAAGATATAAACTCACATTTCTTATTTTTTTCTCTGATTTTATAACAGTTGTGAGTTATAAAGTAAGAATTGTGAGATATAAACTTGCAATTCTGAGAAATAAAGTCGTAATTCTGAGAAAAATAGTCAGAATTGCAATATATAAACTCACAATTATGACTTTTTTCTCTGATTTGTGATAGAAACTCGCAATTGTATGTTATAAAGTCAAAATTGCGAGATATAAACTTTCAGTTCTAAAAAATAAAGTCACAATTCTGAGAAATGAAGTCAGAATTGCAAGATATAAACTCATAATTCTGACTTTTTTCTCTGATTTTATAACAATTGCGAGTTATTAAGTCAGAACTGTGAGATATAAACTCGCAATTCTGAGAACATATCAGTTTTCCCCCCTCAAAACTGGACTTTAAAACTCACAATTGCGACGTCAAATCTCAAAATCTTATGAAAAAAGTCAGAATTGTGAGAAAAAATTCTGAATTGTGAGATAGAAACTCACAATTGTGAGAAAAATTTTGTGCAAGGTACAAACTCGCAGTTAATGAATAACTCACAATTCTGACTTTATTTCTTGCAACTGTGAGTTTATATCATGCAATTCTGAGAAAAAAAGTCAGAACTCTAAGTTAAGTCACAATACTTTTTTAATTCAAACTTCCACAAATTTCCCTAATAAGTACAAAGAAACAGCAAGTAACACGTTGAATTGAAAGTGAAATTTTGAAGCTGAGGAACTGAAATAGAATTTTCTTGTAAAGCATACTCCAATAATTTACAAATTGAAAATATTCATCATATCAGTCTAATATTGTTGCAGTCTTCATTTAGTTGTTGAACTGGTTGTTTTGTATATTGTATAGGGGGGTGAATAAATTATCTGTAAATTTTTTCACTGTAAAAAAAAAAAAAAAAATTTGTTGAGTCAACTTAAAATAATTTGTAACCTGGCTGCTTTAAAATTTTAAGTTCAGTCAACTCAAAAAAAGTTTATTCAACTTGAAATGTTAAATTATACTAAGTGACAACTTAGATATTTGAGTTGAATCAACTTAAAATTTTAAGGCAGCTGAGTTACTTACCCATCTGTTAAGTTTAGCAAACACAAATATCTAAGTTGTTACTTAGTACAACTTAACATTTCAAGTTGACTAAACTTATTTTAGTTGACTGAACTTAAAATTTTGAGGCAGCAGCGTAACAAATTATTTTAAGCTGACTCAACAAATTGTTTTTTTGTAAAGTAAACTTCTCCTTTACAGGGATAATTCACTCAAAATGAAAATTCTGTCATTAATTACTCACCCTCATTTCGTTCCAAACCCATAAGACCTTGTTCATCTTCGTAACACAAGTTTTTGAACAGTAAGATATTTTTTTGATGAAATCTAAGAGCTTGAGAATACTTTTTGTGCATGAGGAAATGTGGTACTCTCGTGAATCCTTGTTTAAGACTGACACGGAAGAGAAGAAATTGTTGAATAAAGTTGTTATTTTTGTTTTCTTTGCACACAAAAAGTATTCTCATAGCTTCATAACATTACGTTGTATCACTGATGTCACATGGACTATTTTAACGATGTCCTTACTACCTTTCTGAGCCTTGAACGTGTCGGTTGCATCAAAAGTTCTTAATCTGTGTTCCAAAGATGAACAAAGGTCCTTCCGGATTTGAAACGACATGAGGGTGTGTAATTCATGACAGATTTTTCGTTTTTGGGTGAACTTTCCCTTTAATTAACTTCAATAATTAAATCAGTAATTCATGTATTTATTCAATGGATTTAATTTGCAGTAATGACTAGTTTCTGGTACGAAACGCAGTAGTAACTATATTATATTTATGTTATTATTTAAATGTCATTGAGCTTCAAATGTGGATTGTCACAGTCGGTCACAGAATGAGTATCAAAGCATTTTCATTTCATTTTTACCGGTATTGTGATTAATGGATAAATGACCATAGATATAAAGATGGACAAATAGCAGTCTTGATGTAAACAAGATGTAAATTGCCCCTGTCAGAATAAAGGAATATTTCATATCTCACACAAATTTTAAAAGACCGTTACACCCCGTTGACAGATGAATTGTCTGCAGCTGCCTGTGTAGTTCATCTGCTAAATATGAATTATCTTACAGGCCCAAATTATAGCAACATGTGGATATGTGATCCACAGGATACTGAGAATAACCTAAAAAAAAGTGTTATTTATTAACCATAATGCCGCAGTCGGAGTAAGTTATAAGGAAATCTTTAAAACAAACCCAAGGCTTATAGCTGCTGATGAAATATCTGCAAAATCAAGAGATTGAGAGGGAGACCAATGCTTTCATTTAGAGTGACTGATGTGTTTAGAGGTGGGTGTGTATGGTCATCAAATACATCAAGCAGCAGAGATGGATTGGCTGAGGCTTGATTACACCCATTTACTTTCCAGCAAGCCAACGCCTCGTTTTTAAGAAGGAACATTTACACCAATCAGAGGGAGTGTGTAATTTGGGAACTCTTACCGTGTGAAATCTGAAGCCATTGTGCAAGGGGTCATCAAGATCTCATCAGCCATAATTTAACCACTTTTGTAGCAGGTTTTTTGTAGCCACGTCTGTCTGTGTCATTTCCTGAAGACATTCTCTGTGGTTAATGGCAGTCCTGAGGCTAAAAGTAAAAAATGCCTTTGTCGCTGGTCAGAACCAGAGCTCCGTTCAGTTCACACAATAAATGTAGTCTTTTTAAAGTTTAGTTTAGTTTAGAAATTTTACACTTCAGTATTTATAAATGAAAGGGTTTAAATTTCATCTAGAGGTTAAATTTTACACACATACTTAAACAGGCAAAAAGCCCAAATTTGTATTTTATATATATAGAATAAAAAATAAATTAATTAAAGTTGATAAAAAAGTCTGCCCAAGGCTGCATTTATTTGATCAAAAATACTATTAAAAACAGTAATATTGTAAAATACTATTTAAAAATCGTTTAACGTTTCGTTTGAGGTAAGTACTTTTTTAAAAAGAAAAAAGTATATATACTACCAGTCAAAAGTTTTTGAACAGTAAGATTTTTAATGTTTTTTAAAGAAGTCTCTTTTATTTGATCCAAAGTACAGCGAAAATAGGAAAATTTAGAAATTTTTACTATTTAAAATAACTGTTTTCTATTTGAATATATTTTAAAATGTAATTTATTTCTGTCAAAGCTACATTTTCAGCATGATTATTCCAGTCTTTAGTGTCACATGATGCTTCAGAAATCATTCTAATATGCTGATTTGCTGTTCAAGAAACATTTATTAGTATTATTAGTATTATCATCAATATTTAACACAGATTTTAATAAAAAATTCATCATCTGTGATTAATAGAAAGATCCAAAGATCAGCATTTATGTGAAATAAAAAGCTTTTGTAATATTATACACTATCCCATTCAAAAGCTTGGAGTTATTTTTTTTTATTAGAAATTAATACTTTTATTTAGCAAGGATGCTTTAAATTGATCAAAAGTGATGATAAAAAAATTTATAATGTTACAAACAATTTCTACTTTTTCTGAACTTCCTATTCATTGAAGAAACCTGAACAAAATTCTACTCCGCTGTTTTCAACATAATAATAATAATTTAAAATATATTCGAATAGAAAACAGTTATTTTAAATAGTAAACAGGTGAGCTGAAAAGACTTAAAAACACTGATAATAATAGTCAATATTAATAATTGAGTACCAATAATAACACAAAATCAACATATTAGGATTTTTCTGAAGGATCTTGTGACACTGAAGACTGGAGAAATGTAGAATATGTTACTGTTTTACCGTATTTTAAATAAGTAAATGCAGTGCTGGTGAGCATAAGAAACTTATTTCAAAATCCAAAAAATCTGATTTTAAATGTTTGACCGCTAGTGTTTTGGTTTTATTTTTAATTCGATTTAAGCCAATTAGTTAATTAATACTTAATTGTGAAGTGAATGAAAATGTCGGATTGCAACCTTTTTCATTTTTCAGTGCCTGAGCAACAATAACAAGAACTCGTTTTTCCTTATTATACAACTAAATGCGTCAGAGGAAACAAAAAAGCACATTTTGATTGTTGTTTCATAAAAAGATTGAGAACCCAGTCTCTGCCAGCGTTTCATCTTTTCAAAGGATTTAGTTATTAATGAGGCAGCATTTCCATCAAATCCAGGGCTTTTAACAGCTCCTGTCGATGAATGGATGACATCATTGGCAAGCTGCTAAGAGCTCAATAGACCTAGTGACAGACATTGGCGGAGCAACACAATTAATTTCTCAACGCACACCAGGCGCTGTTGGTCATTTTCTTCATCACAGTCTTTACATTCAACTTCTTTTCTCCATCGACCAGCCAGACATGGGATAAAATAAAAAGCACATCACAATTTGGCGAGAGCAAGAGAGAAAATTGTCCAAAAGCATCTCAGTAATGTCCCATTAAACTCAATCAAACCTTCTCTAGGTGAAATAGCTCAATTTTTGCAAATAATGGCAGAGAAATAGCACGATTTTTTTGTCTGGGTTTTCTATTACAAACATCAAAGGTACTTGTTCAGACTCTAATGCGAGCAATTTAACACATATTCTATTGACGTTCAAAAAAATTGTTACAATGTACAGATTCTCACATTCTTGGAGCACAATGCCAAGCTGCAATGTTCGACCATTTGCTAAGCTCCACCCACTTCAGTTACTGTTGCTAGCTTATATAACCTTACAGTATGTTCAGAATGAACGAAAAAAGAGATTTCTGTAAACAGTGTGAAAAGCTGAATTAATTTTATCCTCACACCGGCTGGAATTAAGTGTGACATTACAGTGTGATTACAACTGCAGAGGCGAATCGAGGCGAATGCTTCCTACAGTCAAATAAAATAGAAAACCCTCATTTGATAGTGATTACAAGAGATGTAAGTGCAAGTAAAGAAATCACTTCCTAATGTTTATACAATCAGTTCACTATGGTACTGTGTGAACTGTGTAATTTCTGTAAGCTCTAATATGACCTGAAGCAATCATTTTGAGCCACTTTGACCCAAACACACATTTGTGTTTTATTCACTAAATAAAAAAGAAAAATCTTAGCCAATGATTGTATCCCAGCAACAGTTTGGAGTAAAAATATTAAACATCAGGGGCTTTTTTCTACTTTTATGCAAAGAGCTCAAAAGTCCTTCTTGAAATAAGGACTAACACATACACTTTAAGAAACCAATATACTGTTAACATGAAGGAATTTTCTGTATTGATTTTTAAAAGCTGATTTACCTGTATTTTGGATTACATATTGAATTGTGTTGTATTTTAGGGTTAAAGGAAATGGCAGAAAATGAACAGTACTTTTTCATTTTTCTATGGATTTTTTTTTTCTCACAGTGTAGCTTAACCAGCAATATTAAGACTAATATTTAATTTGCCATACTTTTTAGATATTTTCTGTAAAATTACATTTAAACCATGCACATTGGTATTCCATTACTGTGGCGTCATAGTGGCACGTAAAAAAAAATCTAAGATTACGATATTAAAGTCGGAATTACGAGAATAAATACAAAATATTTCAACAATAAAGTCAAAATTATGAGAATAAAGACATTGTTTAGAGAATAAAGTCAAAATTATGATAAAAAAGTCTAAGTGTTTTGAGAATAAAGTAATTTCAACTTTATTCTCAAAACCTTTTGACTTTATTCTCAAAACATTTAGACTTTATTCTCAAAACATTTCGACTTTATTGTCAATACATTTCGACTTTATTCTCAAAACATTTTAACTTTATTCTCGTAATTTTTACTTTATTCTTGAAACATTTCGACTTTTCTCGTAATTTCAACTTTATTCTCAAAACCTTTCGACTTTATTGTCAATACATTTCGACTTTATTCTCAAAACATTTTAACTTTATTCTCGTAATTTTTACTTTATTCTTGAAACATTTCGACTTTTCTCGTAATTTCAACTTTATTCTCAAAACATTTCAACTTTATTCTCAAAACATTTCGACTTTATTCTCAAAACATTTCGACTTTATTCTCAAAACATTTAAACTTTATTCTCAAAACATCTAAACTTTATTCTCAAAACATTTAGAGTTTATTCTTATAACATTTCAACTTTATTCTCAAAACATTTCGACTTTATTCTCAAAACATTTCGACTTTATTCTCAAAACATTTAAACTTTATTTTCAAAACATTTAGACTTTATTCTCAAAACATTTCGACTTTATTCTCGAAACATTTCGACTTTATTCTCGAAACATTTCGACTTTATTCTCAAAACATTTTAACTTTATTCTCGTAATTTTTACTTTATTCTTGAAACATTTCGACTTTTCTCGTAATTTCGACTTTATTCTTGTAATTTAGACTTTATTCTCAAAACATTTTGACTTTATTCTCAAAACATTTCGACTTTTTAAATCTCGTAATTTCGACTTTATTCTTGAAACATTTAGACTTTATTCTCTAAATATTATGACTTTAATCTCATAATTTTAGATTTCTTTATTTATTAATGTGGCACTAAAATGCTGTCGTATTACATAGACTTAAGCTTGTCTGTAAAAGGAATAATTCACTCAAAAATGAAAATATGGTGATGTTTGAATCACATCACATCACTTGCTCACCAATATATCCTCTGCAGTGAATGAATTCCGTCAGAATGAAAGTTCAAACAAGCTGATAAAAACTAGAAATAGTTTAAAGTTAAAATGCCTTAATGATTAACTTGTTTCTTACTTTCAGCTTTTCACTTCACAGGACATTCATTGATGGACTGGAGTCATGTGGATTACTTAGATTACTAGTTATTTGGACTCCCATTCTGACGCCACTCATTCACTGCTCAGTTGGTGAACAAATGATACATTTCTCCAAATCTGTTCTGATGAAGAAAGAAACTCATCTACATATCTGATGACCTGAGGGTAGAAGACATTTTTAGCAAGTTTTCATTATTAGGTGAACTATTCCTTTAATATTATGGATGGCAATAGTGGCTATGGTAAAACTGGTCAGTAAAAGTGGCACTTAGTTGTAGGACTTCCAGACTCAAAGAGCTGTCCGGACTTATCTTTAGTTACAAGAGGATGTTACAAGAGTGTAACATTTCAAAGAAGCAACTGCTAGCATGGGGCTGTTATTTGTTGAGGCAGTGATATATTTGTCATGCACAGAATCTGGCAGATAGGAAAGTGCTATCTGACACCACAAGCATTTTTATCTACTTTGAGACATGGTTTATTCTGCAAAGGCTATTAGTTCAGTAGGAGTTGGGGGGTTAGTGTTGTTGGCGATAAATCATTTCGGTGGAGGCGATGGAGGATGGCTGCACTTTAATCTGGCACTCCCCTGAGTTTTCATTAATGCCCTCCCCAGAGGTCCAAGGGACAACATGACCCGATTGTCCGAGACAGAGCAGTGTGGAACTGGCAAATTGGCTGATATTTTGCCAAAAAAGTGATGACAAACAGCCTGATAGCCAGCATAGAGCTTTAACTCACAAAGACAAGTGGACAAACACAGTGGAATGGCTGACACCCAAGTCTTTTAGCTTGCATTTCATCCAGATTATTACTGCCTTTTCCACGGCGTAAAAAATATGAGCGTAAAGAAGAATAAAGTTGATTTGTTTTGGATCTGGCGTAAGTTGGCTATCCATAACAAAATTTATATCGTGCTTTGAAACAATCCGGCTCCGTTTACACCAGAAATTAAGATCCATATTTATTTTTTTGTGACTGCAAAAAAAAAAAAGAAACAAAGAAAGAAACAAAACTGGCCTTCTTGTTCTCCAAAAAAAAAAAAAAAATGTAATAAAATGTTACTACATTACTTAATTTCAAAGTACCTGCACATTGTATGGCCAACATTAACATAAAATATGTGAACAGTTATTTTTTCATACACTTTAGATATACAGGTGCATCTCAATAAATTGGAATGTCGTGGAAAAGTTGTGAAACTCGTGTATTAAATAAATTCAGTGCACAAAGTAGTTAAAGTTTTTGGTTCTTTTAATTGTGATGATTTTGGCTCATATTTAACAAAAACCCACCAATTCACTATCTCAACAAATTAGAATACTTCATAAGACCAATAAAATATTTTTAGTAAATTGTTGGCCTTCTGGAAAGTATGTTCATTTACTGTATATGTACTCAATACTTGGTAGGGGCTCCTTTTGCTTTAATTACTGCCTCAATTCGGCGTGGCATGGAGGTGATCAGTCTGTGGCACTGCTGAGGTGGTATGGAAGCCCAGGTTTCTTTGACAGTGGCCTTCAGCTTATCCACCTTTTTTGGTCTCTTGTTTCTCATTTTCCTCTTGACAATACCCCATAGATTCTCTATGGGGTTCAGGTCTGGTGAGTTTGCTGGCCAGTCAAGCACACCAACACCATGGTCATTTAACCAACTTTCGGTGCTTTTGGCAGTGTGGGCAGGTGCCAAATCCTGCTGGAAAATTAAATCAGCATCTTTAAAAAGCTGGGCAGCAGAAGGAAGCATGAAGTGCTCTAAAATTTCTTGGTAAATGGGTGCAGTGACATTGGTTTTCAAAAAACACAGTGGACCAACACCAGCAGATGACATTGCACTCCAAATCATCACAGACTGTGGAAACTTAACACTGGACTTCAAGCAACTTGGGCTATGAGCTTCTCCACCCTTCCTCCAGACTGTAGGACCTTGGTTTCCAAATGAAATACAAAACTTGCTCTCATCTGAAAAGAGGACTTTGGACCACTGGGCAACAGTCCATTTCTTCTTCTCCTTAGCCCAGGTAAGACGCCTCTGACGTTGTCTGTGGTTCAGTAGTGGCTTAACAAGAGGAATATGACAACTGTAGCCAAATTCCTTGACACGTCTGTGTGTGGTGGCTCTTTATGCCTTGACCCCAGCCTCAGTCCATTCCTTGTGAAGTTCACCAAAATTCTTTAATCGATTTTGCATGACAAGCCTCTCGGTTGGTTGTGCGTCTTTTTCTTCCACACTTTTTCCTTCCACTCACCTTTCTGTTAACATGCTTGGATACAGCACTCTGTGAACAGCCAGCTTGGCAGTGAATGTTTGTGGCTTACCCTCCTTGTGAAGGGTGTCAATGATTGTCCTCTGGACAACTGTCAGATCAGCAGTCTTCCCCATGATTGTGTAGCCTAGTGAACCAAACTGAGAGACCATTTTGAAGGCTCAGGAAACTTTTGCAGGTGTTTTGAGTTGATTAGCTGATTGGCATGTCACCATATTCTAATTTGTTGAGATGTGAATTGGCGGGTTTTTGTTAAATGTGAGCCAAAATCATTATAATTAAAAGAACCAATTAAACACAATTTGAGCTGAATTACTGAAATAAATGAACTTTTCCACAACATTCTAATTTATTGAGATACACCTGTAAATCTGAATATCTTCAATATGGCCGTGGATCTAGTAACTGACCAAATTGGGCACATCCCTATTTTTGCCCTTTTTTTCAATTTAAATGTAATTATATTGTCCAGAAAGAATTTTTAATATATTAAAATATATTTTGCTTTTATCCAAATTCTTTTATTTTCCTTTGAAGGTTTAAATAGCATTTATTTTCAGTATGTCCTTAAGCTGTATGTCAATAGTCTATTGACTTTTAAAAATGTAACTAAAACCGTAGCCATTACTGTACAGTTTTAGTATTTGCCAACATATCTGTCAATGCTAATTTTTTGATGATACCCCTGAAAGAAAAACTAGGAAGCGTTTAATTTTTTTATGAGGCTGGGGAATGTTCTGGCAGATGTTTTTCATGCAGCACAGCTGAGAGAGGAGCCGTCTTGAGCTTCCTGGTTTGGAAACAATAGGACAGCTGGGGGAAAATAACATTAGCAATATATGCCATCATAGAGAAAACATCACCTCAGCTCTGCTCCGATGAAATAAATCAGCTAAACCTCTTCTCACTGTGACTTACATCATTACAATAAAGCAGATGCACAGCAGGAGCTGCGTCGTTGTTGTAAAAAGCCTAATAATCAAATCAGTGTAGGCATATAACACTTACTTTATCACACCATTACAGATACAGCAGGATGTCAAGATGATCAGGGACAACAACATCTTGTCCTCAGGCCTGCATGTTCTCATTTCACATGCAAACAAGGATGGCATCAGCCATCAGCGAGACATGGTGGCGCATGAATGCGTTCACATGTGCGTAAGTCCACTCGTTTCCACAGAGACATCACTATTCCTGAGAGAGCTTCAGTCAGACTCATAAATCTAAATGTCTTGTATTCATCAGTGATGAGGGTAGTTATTCTTGCTCCTCCAGTGATGATGGCAGACGCGGTGTCCTCGCTCTCCAGACATTTATGACGATATGTATGCACATGCCGCTTCCAGTTAAGAGCACATTACGTGAGTAATAGTTTGATAAATTGCTCTTGTCATGTCACGCTCACGCTGCACCATGAGCCACTGGCACACTCCGTGGTAGTTTCTGGAGCCACATCAAGCTGCTACTGTTCTTGGACACCTGGGGATTATGGGAAATGAACTGATTCATAATGTACACGCCGCTTGAGATAAATTCCTGCTACAAAAGAAGATAATGCGATTAAATTTTGCCTGTTACATAACTGTGTTTACAACTTAATAACCAATTTAAAGAAATAGAGAACCCAAAAATGAGAATTTGATACAAGATACAGATGAGTTTGTTTCTTAATCAGAACAGATTTGGAGATATTTAGCATTACATCTCTTGTTCACCAATGGATCCTTTGCAGTGAATGGGTGCTGTCAGAATGCAAGTCCAAATGGTGGATAAAAACATCACAATAATCCACTTAACTCCAACAGTTAATGTCCTGTGAAGCGAAAAGCTGCATGTTTGTAAGAAACATTCATCATTAAGATGTTTAAACCTTTGGTTCTGGCCAAAATACAGTTGAGGTCAGAAGTTTACATCCCCCTTTCAGAATCTGCTAAATTATTTTACCAAAATAAGAGGGATCATACAAAATGAATGTTATTTTTTATTTAGTACAGATGTAAAAGATGTGAATTTATTAAAAAAAAAAAAAAAATGACCTGGTTCAAAACACAGCTATGTTTTTTTGTTCAGTGATAGTTGTTCATGAGTCCCTTGTTTGTCCTGAACAGTTAAACTGCCTGCTGTTCTTCAGAAAAATCCTTCAGGTCCCACAAATTCTTTGGTTTTCCAGCATTTTTGTGTATTTGAACCCTGTCCAACAATGATTGTATGATTTTGAGATCCATCTTTTCACACTAATGACAACTGAGGGACTCATATGTAACTATTACAGAAGGTTCAAACGTTTACCGATGCTACAGGAGGAAAAACCATGCATTAAGAGCCGGGATGTAAACTTATGACCTCAACTGTACAAGTCCTTAATCCATAATAATGCTTTCTTCAGTGCTTCCTCCATTCCTTACTGTCTTTTCAGTGTAAAATTTACAACTGTGTTGGTGCTTGATCTGTGCATTTTTCTCTCCTAATTCAGAAAGGACAACTTTTTCACTTGAGAAAGCATTGATATGAATAGGCAGTGGTTTCAAGTTAAAAAAATATCTTATTGATAGATTTATTTGGCTTTTCCCATTTACAAGAAGTTAATAGATGGACTGGAGTTGTATACATTATGATCATTATTATCAGCTGTTTGGACTCTCATTTTAATGACACCAATTCACTGCAGAAGATCCATTGGTGAGCAAGTGATGTAATGCTAAATTTCTCCAAATCTGTTCCGATACAGAAACTCATCTACACTGTGGCCTGAGGGTAAACTTGCAGCAATTTATTTTTATAATTTGTTGGCTGAACTATTGCCTTAATCATATGAAAGAACCAGAAGAATTATGTGGAACTGTTTTATAACTTGCATCACACTTTCTAGACCTTCTTTCTATGTGAAATGTCCGCTAATAGCATGGTTTATTTGATCGCATTATTTGTGTTGTACATGGTTGCCTTTTTATAACGTTCTTCTCCATCGTTTGATCATTACTTAATGAATTATTGCTGCCATGTTCACTAAAAAGTACACAAACAGTACATGCTTTGCTGCTGCTGGTGTCATGCACTGTTTTTGTGAATATGATGCAAGATATTATAAGCCGCATACGGTGAAAAAAAACCCCTCAAAATTGCTAGTAAAATTCATGCTTACAAAGCAACGACAAGTGAGATATTGAATTAAACTTGAATTCTTGGCATAAAGGCCAAAATGCTATTTTCTTGTAAAATGTACTTATATAAGCTTTGTTGTATTTGAAAAACATTTTTTTTGTAGTGTAGAAAAGTGTTTGCACCAGGGTCAGAAATTTAATTTTCCATTAAGGGCCAATATTTGCCCCCTGGAATTGATTGATGATTTTAGGGGCATTTTTTGCATTTGTGAAGGCAATTTTTATAATCCTTTTATTATGATTATCACCATGCTATGTTGTTTTTAATGTCAAAAACTTAAATTTACTCAGTGACTTTAATCAATTAAACTCTTGTCAATAAGAACAGACTGTTTAAAATTGCATCTAAATTATATATGTAAAAAAAACAGTAGTACAAAGCCATCTTTGTACAATATATTGTAATAATGAAAATTTTTTTTAGAAAACAACAACAACAACAACAAAATGGTTTTTGGGCATGTCATATACTGGCTTCACAGACAAACATGTCGGTCCATGACTTTAGGTTAGTCTAGTGCAAGTTATGCAAAAATTCGCGTTATAATAACTGAAGCTATGAATCTTTTATTTACATCATATCTGCACTGTGTTGTTTATGATGAGGGAATTTGCGAGTTTGCGCACTGATCTGACCTGATCTAAACACCTCTGATTGGCCAATGCATTCCTACACTCTTAAAAATAAAGATGCTTTAAAAGGTTCTTCACAGTGATGCCAGAACAACCATTTTTGGTTTCACAAAGAACCATTCAGTCAAAGAATCCTTCTTTCTTACCTTTTTATAATCTGAAGAACCTTCTTTCACCACAAAGAACCTTTTATGAAACAGAAAGGTTCTTCAGAGGTTAAAGGTTCTTTATGGAACCATTTAGACAAAAAATGTTCTTCTATGGCATCGTGAAGCACCTTTATTTTTAAAAGTGTAAGTTCAACAGAAACGCATTTGATTCATTATTACAAAGCTCAGTGCTGCACAAAACAGCGTGTAAAATCAATCTGAAGCAGTGTGAGCAATCTTAATGTAATTCCACGAATTGACACTTGTCATTCATTTAATTTTTTGGCCCTTTGTCCTGAATTTATGGGGCATTTTTGGTGGCATTTTTGCCATAAGCCCTCATTAATTTCCAATCCTGGTTTGCACTGAAAACATAAACAGAGCAGATAATGCATAACTGTACTGTATTTTGATTATTGACATTTTTATCTGGAAGTACTGCATTTAAAAGAGTATAGCATGTAAACATTTTATCAAATTTACCCCTCAGTGTTTTCAAACATTTGCTTTGACCATTTCTGCAGCGGTGTTGTGTTAGTGCATGAGAGAGCTTGTCTATACTGTTCACTATTATCTTGTGTGGAAACATCCATTCATATTTAGTAGAAAAATGATCAAAGGAAGGCAGGAAATAACAGAAGGCAGGAGATTTGTTTGATGATTACATCTGCGCTGCCTTCCTGTACTGCAGAGTATCTCTCATGGCACATCTCCACTCACTGCAGATAACTAAAGCTGAGGAGGAAACATGACAGAATGTTTGTGCTGGGAAAGTGCACTTAAGGATGGCATATGCAACTGCTACAATTACATAATTGCATGTCCAAGTTCATTTTAACACTTTTAAATATTTAGGCCTACATTTTAGATTTATGTATTCGAAATCCAAATGCATTTGGATTACACAGTTTTAACATAAACTAATAAACTTAAAGGGATAATTCACCCAAAAATAAAAAATCTGTCATTAATTACTCTCCCTCATGTCATTCCAAACTTTCGTTCATCTTTGGAACATAAATTAAGATATTTTTGATGAAATCCGAAAGCTTTCTGACCTTAAACAGCAATGCAACTGAAACGTTCAAGGCCCAGAAATGTAGAAAGGACATTGAATAAATAGTCCATGTGACATTGGTGGTTCAACCATGATGTTATGAAGCTACAAAAATAATTTTGTGCGCAAGAAAATAAAAATAACGACTTCAACAATTTCTTCTCTTCCGTGTTAGCCTTCGTCATGCAAGACACAAAATTTGAGCATTTAAATCGATTTATTTATTTTTTATAACAGGTGTTGTTTTGAGACCAGATTGAGTTCTCTGATCACTGATTGTTTAAACAAAGCTATTTTTGCGATTATGAAAGGGTTAATTATAACATCAAGATGATTGTCAGTCATTCTAAAACAGCTGCAGAAATCGCTCTCATAATCTCTCAAATCTCTGCATTGTATTCTCAGCATCCTGGCAAGAAGTGAAGTGATTTCAGAGATGTTCACAGAAATACGGAAGCAGCCTTGAAGCGCACATGCTTCAATGCAAATGAGCCGCCGTTGTTGTAGAGTCTTGGTGTGAGGTACTGGCTGATGAATACTTCATTCCAGAAGTGTTTTAAGGATATTCTTGACAACGCTGTCAGTTGTCACACCGTAACCGGACTTAAGGCGATCAGAGCAACACTTAGACACCTCTCACAGCATTGTATTGTGTGTGTATATGTGTGTGTGAGATTCGCCTACTCAGACATCAAGGGACTTTTCTCTCCCGGCTGCTCAAGGACACACAGAAGTGCTTTTTTCCAGACGTGCTGTCACTTCAGTCAGGCTTCAGCTCTCATCTTTCCGGTTGAAAGCAGCTGGAGCGGGAGATGTGAGGGCAGGACTGCTCTCTGTCGTCATATTCACCATGAGCCTCCCATAACCACAGAGTCGTCTTTACTGTCACAATCCTCCTGCGCAGATCCACTCTGGGATTTTGAAGCATGTCCCTCAAGCTCACTTCATGCTTTGTTTGGATGTCTTTCTTGTTTTGCATGTCTCACAGTTAGCCATCTTTGTACTTAGCCTTGGATATCTATCAAAAAACATAAACATAGGATGAGGCAAAGATTTGCACTTTTCAGTAGTAATATACAGTGGAGATCAAAATTAGAGAACAACCTATAATTTCGTAAATTTTGTCATTCTGCTAATCTATGCTGTCTAAATCATGGGAAAAAATGTGGAAGCTACTAAATCACATAGAGAAGGACTTGGCAAACTAAAGTTAGGTGGTAAAGATACATACGAGCAGTATTAATTAAGATATTAGCCTAATATTTTACCTACCTGATCGAAAATGATAAGAACAAACAAGATTGTCAATATTCTTGCACTGAAATTCCTGGTTTAATTTGGCCAACCACAAACGCCTTTTGTTCCTCAGACAGTTTTTTGCACTCTTCTCCTTGAGTTGTTATAACTTTTGGCAGTCTATAGTACTCCAAATGTTTTTCCCAGTCCAACCGATTAGTACAGGCCAAAACATGACAATAACTGACCATTTTCAGCTGCAATAATCAGCAAAATATGCAAGTTTTGTTTGGTGCCACCAGTATGGCTGATTGATGACATGTTGTGAAAACAGTATATTCTGAAGCACAGTATAAAAAAAACTTTCTCGGCATGTTTAAGGACCTGTTTACACTTGGTCACTTTACACTGGTTTTCTGTGATCGGATATTTATCTGCATCAACTGTTACATTTACACCAGGCCATATAAGTGTGTCTCCGCAATACCTATATATATATATATATAAATATATGTAAAACGCTCGTCTTGTCTAGCTCTGCATTCTCCTCCAACTTCAAAATCATCCTGAATTGCTGTTTAACCTGTTTTTTTGTAAGGGGTGTTTGACCTTCTTTGCATGTTCACTTTGTAAACACTGGGTTGGTACTTCTGCAGCGATGTAGGATGATTTTGAAGTTGGAGGAGAAAATGAGATGGGAGTTTTTTTGACATACCCTATCTGTCATAAACTGGAATACACAGAGTTGATGCAGATCTAGACAAGATGAGCATTTGAGGTTAAAAAGTATATCTGACCGTGGACCACAAAACCAATCATAAGGGTCAATTTTTCAAATCTGAGATTTATACATCATCTAAAAGCTGGATAAATAAGCTTTCCACTGATGTTAGGATGTTAGGATAGGACAATGTTTGGCCGAGATGCAACTATTCGAAAATCTGGAATTTGAGGATGCAAAAAATCAAGATACTGAGAAACTCGCCTTTAAAGTTGTCCAAATGAAGTTCTTAGCAATGCATATTACTAATCAAAAATTTAGTTTTGATATACAAGATTTGATATATTTATGGTAGAAAATTTACAAAATATCTTCATGGAACATAATCTTTACTTAATATCCAAATGATTTTTTTAAAAGAAAAATCGATAATTTTGACCTATACAATGTATTTTTGGCTATTGCTACAAATATACCCGTGCTACTTAAGACTGGTTTTGTGGTCCAGGGTCACATACATTTGACAGATTGAAAATGACAGATTGTTTCACTAGATAAGACCCTTCTTCATTTGTTGGGATCGTTTAGAGCCGCTTGAAGCTGCATTTAAACTACATTTTGCAAGTTCAAACTCTGGGGCACCATAGGAGTCCACTATATGGAGAGAAATCCTAAAATGTTTTCCTCAAAAAGCATAATTTCTTTACGACTGAAGAAAGAAAGACATAAACATCTTGGATGACAAGGGGATGAGTACATTATATGTCAATTTTTTGTTACTGAAGTGAACTACTCCTTTGAAGACGGCAACAGGAGAGAGTTACACAAAGTGAACACAAACAAAGTGTAATTTCCACCACTAAAACAGTTTTGAGCAGGATATCTGAGAAATATGATTGCTATAACATTAACTTTAGCAAGACTTCACTGTCACTTCCCCTTCAGAATTCAATTAAAGGCAAAACATAATTTGAAATGTAATGGAAATTACATTTTGGGAGAAATATTCAAGATTTATGACAAAAATGACAGAGTTCATTAACGTTCATTCTCACAGACGTTGCTGCGTAGAGTTTAATATGCTGCACAATTTTCCAATGTGTCAGGCAGTATTTGTTTTCCCGAATGCTGGCTTTGTGTGATTTTGAGTTAGTTCCCAGCATCATAAATTCAGTGTGAAATGTTTCTTACAACATGAGAAATCCTCGCACATTTCACTGCAACACCTGAAATCCAGAAGCTTCTCTCATTGAATTAATTTGCTCTCACTAAATTCCATGAAGTTGAACTGTCATAATCAATGGACATTTGTTATAGTCCATTTATTTTCTACCTTAATGTGGAGATAAACCTCTGTCTGCTTGCGCCCCTTTCTCTTGCCTCATTAAACTGAGAATGGTGGTCCTTAAAATCCCCAAATTACTCACAAAAGCATTTTATTTTTGCAGTGATATAAGTTGGATATGATGCCTGGCAGTTTAAAATAAAAGCAACAAGTCTTAAATTCTTAAATTGATGCATTTTTTTTGTGACATACAAATGAGAAACAAGAAAACAGCAGCAGATGATTTCTTTAAAACCAAGACCACCCTAGTACTGTGAAAGATTGCATTCTTTGATCCAATTTACAGTCTGAGGGGTGTTTGCTAGGGTGTTAGGCTCAGAGAACCAGTTATTACTTTCTGTAATGTAGTCTACAATGTTGCCATTGAATCTTCTTTTGAGTCTTCTGTCTTCTGTGTTACCATCTTCAATATTGTTTTGCTAGAAACATCACATCCTAGAGCTGTGGAAGCATATGGAGCTTATAGTACAAAATTACTTTATAATGAGTTCATGAATCCTTTCCAGTAGTATATATTTCTTATTTTCTCTTATTATTTCCATAGTCAGAGAATAGTTATGGGTAGAACAGTAGTTCACCCCAAAATAAATAGATCTAATTTCTTTCTTCCATGGAACACAAAAGTAGAGAGATTTCTATACAATGAATGTGAATAGTTGAGGCTGTTGAAAAAGACTCAAGCGCTGTATTTCAACTACTCTAAAGCCATGTGATAAATTACTCACCCCCATGTCATCCAAGATGTTCATGTCTTTTTTTCTTCAGTCGAAAAGAAATTAATGTTTTTGAGGAAAACATTCCAGGATTTTTCTTCATATAGTTGACTTTCAATGGGGATCAATGGGCTGAAGGTCCAAATTAGAGTTTCATGCAGCTTTAAAGAACTATACACAATCCTAGCCGAGGAATAAAGGTCTTGTCTAGCAAAACGATTGAATTTTCTAAAAAAAAAACCCAAAACAAACAAATTTATATACTTTTCAACCACAAATGCTCATCTTGCACTAGCTCTGTGATGTGCGTCTATGACTTAACGCATTACATAATCACGTTGGAAAGGCTAGTTCTTCATCTGTGTATTTTAGTTCAAAAAGGTAGGGTAGGTAAGGCAACTTCAAAACAGTCTGACATCGTTTTACCTTTTTTTGTAAAGGGCGTTTGACTTTCTTTGCACGTTGGATTTGTAAACACTGGGTTGGTACTTCCGCCTACATCACATGCAGAGCTGGGTAGATTACTTACAAATTGTAATCCACAATTTACATTACACATATTAGGTAATGTAATCAGATTACTTTTAGATTACTTTTGACTTAACTATCTTATCACATTGATTTAAATAGGATTATCTTGTACCATAATGATATAAAGAATACAAGAGTAAGAAAATATGTTCCATTCATTGTAATTTTCAACATGAAGTGCATTAAACGTTACATCAAGCTAACAATGAATTGAATCATAAAAAATTATAAATCATTTTAAAACAAAGTCCCTTTCAAGGATATTTCTATAGTCTTTGTTTTAAAATAACAATTAACCCTTTCACTGGTGAGTTTAAAATATACTATCTGACCCCCCAGAGTGAGTTTTTTTAGGTGACCGTTATTTCAGAACATTCCCTTTATTGTTTCCATGGTGACGCGTTATGATTGTCACGTGACACACCGCAGCCACTATAGCGGTGTATGACAGACATATCGCTTTTATTTTGTTTTTAATTTTTTTTATTCAAAATATTCACACACCTACTTACCATGTCTTCAACTATCTGATATTCCGATTCACGAATACGTGTAATTGAGCGTATTTTGCCCTTTTAAATCCTTTATAAATGATCTGGATCGTGATCTATAACGTGAGATGGGCGCCGCGATGTTTGCTCGTGCTGCCGTTCAGAGAGTCGATTTTTGGGTCAGCACACCTTAATAGCTTCAACAATTAATTGCCAATTAAGTTTAGAATGAATTTAGGCCCAGATTATGCAGAGCTGTAATAACTGCTAATGGTGGATATTTTGATAAATCAAAAATTATAAACTGTTTATGTAATAAAATATTTCGTAGTTTGTGTTTTCTCTTATCAGTGCAAAGTTATCACAAATTAAAAAGGATTAATGCCAATATTGTCCAAAACCCCACTTTTCTAGGGCGTTTCCAAACTTTTGGAGGGCAGTGTATATTTGGTCAATAAGGTTTAGATGACAAAAAGTTTTGGAATGCCTGCATTACATGTAAGTAAGAGATAATGTGAATATAAGCATTTTAATACATTTGAAAGACAAAAGCCTTTCGAAGACATAATAATACATGGTTAATAGCTATTGTGTGATTAATATTTAATCATGTAATACAAACAAAAAAGTAAAAGTAGCAAAAGTTACAAACAAAAGTAACTGTAGTCTGATTATGAGTATTTTAAAATGTAACTTACTCAAATTACAAGTACTTAATTTTTGGAATCTAATTACGTAATCCAGATTAAATGTAATCAGTTACTACCCAGTTCTGGTCACATGTGACCTTTCCAACTTGGCTACGTAATGTGTGAGGTCGAACTAGTGCAGGATGAGCATTTGTGGTTAAAAAGTATATAAATTTGTATTTTTCTTAAAAAATAACTGATTGTTTTGCTACGAAAGACCACTATTTTTCAGCTGGGATCGTGCCCTTTGAATTTGGACCTTCAACCTGTCAGCTTCCATTAAAGTCTGTTATATGGCGAAAAATCCTGCAATGTTTTCCTCAAAAACCTTAATTTCTTTTTGACTGAAGAAAGAAAAAATATAAACATCTTGGATGACATGGCAAAGCAAGTTTTAAACAACATAGCTTAAGATTCAACATATATAATAATTGTTGTTAAACTAGTTAAGAAGTCTGGAGGGGCCCCAACTTGCTGGAAACCAGCCTCCGAAACACAAGGGTGACTAGCGATATATGTAATGTCTTGTCCTTGCTTTGCCTCTTCTCTCTCCCTGTCTCTTTTCTGTCTCTTCCTCTATCTCTGTATTTTTTCCTCTCAATCTTTACCTTTTTGGTAGGCCCTAAGGTGGTCCCAAGGCATGATGGATCCCTACGCGGCTGATCAATAAAGTCCCAGGCATCAGACGGCTGAGGAGATAAGACTCTGAGATGAGGTCACAGCACCCTGGCCAACTTTATCTTGCTTGTCTCCGTCAGCAAACAGGCAGGTCAATGCTCACCACTGGGCAGCTTTTACCTCAGTACCTGCAAACGCCCTCAATATTGTGCAATTTTCAAGCATCTCACTCTGAGTGCCACTATTGATTGGTGTGTGTGTGTGTGCGTGTGTACCTGCCACACGACAGATGTGAGACCACTGGGGGAAACGCTGCATCTGCTCTATCATGGAGGCCGTACACATGCGCTGTGCGTTCGATAGTCCCAATGAGCCGTAAAATGTAAAACTGACTAATTAGAAACATTAGCGCTCACAAGGGAAGCGATAATTACAGATATAGAGTTGAGTCTTTAAAGAAGACCGATTTCCACACCTCACAAGTGCTACGGGCTACAAATGATTCACTCCAGTAGACTGGCAATTCTTTCCGTGTTTGGCGCTGCAATTAAGTTCGGCTCACTGCGGACTCCAGGACCCCGCAGTGTGTGCTAACAATAGGCACACAAGACCCCTTGGAAACCCATTTCCACCACATTTGAGTAAAATGTGATTCTTTAAGCCATATTAATGAGAAACTTTCTTATAATAATGACATAGTTTCTCATTATTATGAGATACTTTCTCATAATAATGACTTGGCATCCTTTAATGATAAACTTTATCATAATAATGGCTTAGATTCTCAATATTATGAGATAAGTCATTTTAACAATGTTTCTCTTTATTAAGTTATTAAGTACTAATACAATTATGAGAACATTTCTCATTAATATGAGATGCAGTCTTAATTATGAGATTTTTACCGTCAATACTGAGAAATATTTATTATTAGAAACATTCTCATAATGAGACACTGAGTTATAATTATGATTTTTTTTCTCAGTATAGCCATATGTAGTCATCATGAGAAAGGTTTTTCATTTAATGACTAGTTTTTCATTATGAATATTTTCTCATAATAATAACTTAGCATTTTATAATAATGATGAACTTCTACATAACAATGATAAACATTCTCATAATAATGATTTCTGAATATTATGAGATTAAGTTATGACAGAATTTGTCATCATGAAATATAATTAAAAAAAAACTTTTTCTCAGTATTAGAAAATTACTATTATTAGAATGTTTCTCATTATTTCAAGTTTTAATTATGAAATTTATTTTACAATATTGACATTTTTACTTAATTTTTCTTATGTACAGTTTCTCATTATTATGACACCTTTATATTTAAGTATTTTCTTCATAATAATGAGTAACTCTCATAATAATGACTCTAATAATAGGATAATTATAATAATGACTTGGCGTCTTTTAATAATGATAAACTATCATGATAATGACTTAGTTTCTCAATACAAGTCATTTAAAAACCATTTCTTATTTTTGCTCTAAGTATTGATATAATTCTGAAAACATTTCTTATTAATATGAGATGAAGTCTTAATTGATATTTAATGAAACAGTATTAAAATTACTAATAATTATTTGAATGATTTTTTTCCTCAATATAAATTATGAGATTTTTGATTATGAGAAAGGTTTCTCATTTAGTTTCTATTATTTTCAATATTTTCTCATAATAATGACTTGACATCTTACAATAATGATAAATTTTCTTATAATAAAACAACTGAATAATGATAAACATTCATAATAATCATAATTTCTCAATATTATGAGATATTAAGTCATTTTGACAGAGTTTGTCATTATGAAATGTAAAAAATTTAGTTTTTTATCAATATTATGACACTAATATTATAAGAGTGTTTCTTATTATTTAGTCTTAATTATTACATTTATTTTACAATATTGACATTTTTACCCATAATCTTTCTTATAATGATAAGAGTTTCTTCATATTAATGAGTAACTTTGTCATAATAATGACTTCTTAATATTATATTATATTATATTATATTATATTATATTATATTATATTATATTATATTATATTATGATGATAGAGTTTCTCATCATGAAATCTTTTTAAAATTATGAGACACAGAGTCATAATTATGAGATTTTTTTCCTCAGCATAAACATATTTGCTTATTATTATGAGAAAGGTTTCTCATTTAATGACTTAGTTTCTCATTATTTTCAGTAGTTTCTCGTAATATTGACTTGGCATCTTATAATAAAGATCTTTTTAATAATAATGACCTGAAACAACATAATAATGATTAACATTCTCATATGTAGATTCTAATGAGATTCTAAATATTCTAAACATAATGACAGAATTGTCATTAAGACATTAAAAAAAAAAGATTTTTATCAATATTATGACACTTACTAATATTATAAGAATGTTTCTCATTATTTAATCTTAACTATTAAATTTTACAATATTGACATTGTTACTCATAATTTTTCTCATAATAATAACATAGTTTTCTCATAATAATGACTTGGCATCTTATAATAATGATAAACATTCTCATAATAATGATTTCTCAATATTATGAGATGTTAAAGTCATTTCGACAGAGTTTGTCATTTTGAAATTTAAAAAATGTAGTTTTTTAATCAATATTTTGGTGCTATTCAGTCTTAATTATTACTTAATTGTGATATTTAGTCATTATGACAGAATTTTTTATTATGAAATATGATAAAAAATTAAACATTTTTTCTCAGTACGTACTAAAATGATAAGCATATTTCTCGTTATTCAGTCTTATTACATTTATTTTACAATATTGACATTTTTACCCATATGTTTTCTCATAATAATAAGTTTCTTCACATTAATGAGTAGCTTTCTCATAATAATGACTTCTTAATATTATATTATGAAGATATTATGAAGATTCAAAATTATGAGACATATTTACTTGTTATCATGAGAAAGGTTTCCCATTTAATGATATTAAGTCATTATGACAGAATTTGTCATTATGAAATATGATAAAAATTTGACTTTTCCTCAATATTATGATACTTACTACTATTTTAAGAATGTTTCTCATTATTTAGAGTCCTAATTATGAAATTAATTACAATACTGATATTTTTACTCATAATTTTCACTTAATAATAACAACAGTGTTTCTCATTATTATAAAATACTTTTTATATTTAAGTATTTTCTTCATAATATTAATAATGACTTCTCAATATTATATAATCCCATCATGAAGTGTTTTCAAAATTATGAGATTATTTTATAATGACATTTAATCATAAAAACATTTTTTATTATCATAAAATTGTGAGTCCTAATTATGACATTTTTCTCATCTTCACTTATTTACTTGTAATTATGAGAAAATTGCTTATTATGAGTTAACCGAGTCATAATTATCAGTTTTCTTTTCATTGTTGACATAATTAGTCAATTATGAGAAAGTTTCCTATTGTTATGAGACACTAAATCATAATTATGATAACTTCCCTCACTATTATGATTTACAGAATCACATTTGTACTCAGAATATATACTCAGTATAAACCCAGCGGCCTCAAATTCTAGAACTTGTTGATTGAACATTGAAATAAATGATGTGTTGGATTCAAATGTGTTGTTATTCTCAATTATATGGCAGACTGCCTCAGTATCACAAGATCATTCAGGCATGTGCAAAGTCCTCTCGCATTGTGATGTTTTAATTGGTGGGTGGCCACAACCGATACTAGACTGCGGAGCGTTAGAGCAGTCACAGCTTACAAATACAATAAGTTATACTTTATATAATTGCCTGATGTGGTCCAACAGCCGGCAGAAGGACGAGAGGAATGTGTAATTAAATTCTCTTTACAGCATCGTAATTTTTGTGAATAATTACAGCACACAGAAAGGAAATACACAGTAAAACGTGTCATCTGAGGACATGGGGGCTGTAAAACATTAATACTTGCAATTAAGCTAGATCTCTGTGGCATGCTAATCATCTGCGAAGACACCCAGTGTCAGGACGGAACAGAATAACATTCAACACGCAGCTAAATATGTCAGCAGCCGGCTGAATATCGCCGCTTGCTTTGGCCACGAAGACGAAGTCAATTACGGCGCAGGACAGCTCATATCTGAATGCACACGGGGGTTTGGGGGAAATGTGCTTGAAATGTTAATGTGGTAGTTAAGAGCAAAAAATCAAAAGTGACCTCTTTTTATTCCCTCATCCTTGTCTCATCAACTGTTCTAGAGTCAGCGCTGACGTCTGATGCCTCTGTCTGCTGCTGTTAAAGAGAAATAGCTTGGCTCTGGTTCAGACGTTAATGACAGCAGGGTTGAAATGGCGTACATGTATCATTGAGCTTTCATTTTAGCGTTCATTTTTTTAAGACACTGGATATCATACAGTAACCTTGCAAGCATTCGTACTTGAAATCTGTTGGAAGGTTTTTACACAGAAGTCGTGTCTCATATTTTCATTTGTTTTTTTATGTTTACAACTTAGAAATGTCTTTAGAAACCTGTTTTTTTACACTAATGTTAAATAGTTTGGGGTTGCTATACTTTGTTTTTAATTAATAATTTTATTCAGCAATTACAAAAATGACAAAATTTATTAGAAAAGTTACAAATAAATACTGTTCTTTTTAACATTCTATTAATCAGAACTCTTGAAAAAAAAAATCCATTATAGTTTCCACACATTTCAAAACATTTTTTGAGCCTCAAACTGGCATATTAGAATGATTTCTGAAAAATTTGGTTTGCCATCACAGAAATGTCACATAAAACATATTAAAATAGAAAACAGTTATTTTAATAGCAATAATATTTCACGATATAACTGTTTTTACTGTACTTTGATCAAATAGAACAAAAATGTACAGATAATGTATTCACCACCTTGCCATCCAAGATATTCATGTCTTTCTTTCTTCAGTCGTAAAGAAATTATGTTTTTTGAGGAAAACATTTCAGAATTTTTCTCCATATAATGGACTTCTATGGTGCCCCTGAGTTTGAAGTTCCTAAATGCAGTTTAAATGCAGCTTCAAAGGGCTCTAAACGATCCCAGGCGAGGAAGAAGGGTCTTATCTAGCGTAACGATCGGTTATTTTCATTAAAAAATACAATTTAAATACTTTTTAACACTCGTCTTGTCTTACTCTGCCTGAACTCTGTGTATTCTGGTTCAAGACAGTTAGGGTATATCGAAAAACTCCCATCGTATTTTCTCTTTCAACTTCAAAAATCATTTCAGAATCATCCTACATTGCTACAGAAGTTCCGACACAGTCTTTGCAAAGTGAACATGCAAAAATGATTAAACACCCTTAACAAAAAAGGTAAAACAGCGATATAAGACGATTTTGAAGTTCATGGAGAACATGAGATGGGGGTTTGTTCGACATACCCTAACCCTAAGTTCAGGCAGAGCAAGACAAGCGTTATAAAGTATATAAAATGTGTTTTTTTAAATGAAAATAACTGATTGTTTCGCTAGATAAGACCCTTCTTCCTGGGATCATTAACAACCGCATTTGGGATCGTTTGAAGCAGCATTTGAACTGCATTTTGGAAGTTCAAACTCTGGGCACCACTGAAGTCCACTATATGAAGAAATGTCTTCCTCAAAAAACAAAATTTCTTTACAACTGAAGAAAGACAGACATTAATATCTTGGATGACAAGGGGGTGAGTACATTATCTGTAAATTTTGGTTCTGGAAGTGAACTTCTCCTTTAACAAGTAGGTATATTATGCCATCATAACTTGTAAAATCAGCAAATATTGTCTCATAAAGGCAAAAGAAAGGGATGCACTTAATTCACAATGACATTTAAGAGTAGATCCACCCACCAAAATAGAAAGGTATTTTGAAAGAGTTTCTGTGATTCACGCGAAAGCAAATTACTTGTGCGCTGTGGTGAGTGGCAGACCATTAAACACAGTCAGTGGGTACTCTGCTTGAATTCTCAGAGCTGATTATTTCCACAGACGATGAGGAGTCAGCTAAATGCTGTTTCACATCAGATTCAGCATCTGCTCACCCGTCCTTCGGAGGTCAAACTGCCATTTGGTAGATCCTTACGTCATGCAAATAAAGATGGCGGTCACAGAAACATCGGACTAAAATTCTCTCTGCAAGTTTTCAGTTCACACTTTTACAGTGTCATTGTCATTTCCCTTGCCCATCTATTTTCTCACCTATAAAGACAGCCCGCTATAGTTAACTCAAAATAACTTCATTTTGGTGGGTGATGTCACACCTACTGACTCTTTTGGCTGAAAACTCATCCCTCTTCAGTTGGAGGTCTGTCACACTTACCAATTAAGAATGAAAGGGTGGGGTGACAGACGAAATGACTCTTCAACCCGATTCTTTGTCATGTGAAACATGCTGCAAATTGAAATAGACTGAAGTAGAAAGCAATCTATTGAGTAACTTGTGAATGTGATTGACTTTCGGCTCTATTAACAGTTCTTGCTCATGAGTTCTTTCCATGATGCAAATAAAAGACCGCACTTAAATATTAACCCGAAATATTCAATATCCGCACAACATGATTACAAATCTACGTGATGCATACAGTGAGACAAGCATAGTCAGAATACAGAATGAATGACTGAATCGATTCTTTTATGTGAATCAAATACAACGCAAGCAGTGTGGGCCAATTTAGAACAAATGACTCTAATGAATCGGTTCTTTGAATCAAAATCATAAAATCCAACAAGTGTACATGGAATGCAGAACGAATTACTCTAATGAATCGATTCTTTTAAGTGAATCAAAAACAACACAACCAGTGTGGACCAATTTAGAATGAAGGACTTTAATGTATCGGTTCTTTGAAGCAAAAACATAAAATCCAACAAGTGTAAATGGAATACAGAACGAATTACTCTAATGAATCTTTTTTTATTTATTTATTTTTAATCAGAAACATAAAACCCAACAAATGTAAATGGAATACAGAACGAATGACTCTAATGAATTGATTCTTTTAAGTGAATCAAAAACAACACAACCAGTGTGGACCAATTTAGAATGAAGGACTTTAATGAATCGGTTCTTTGAATCAAAATCATAAAATCCAACAAGTGTACATGGAATGCAGAATGAATGATTCTAATGAATTGATTCTTTTAAGTGAATCAAAAACAACACAACCAGTGTGGACCAATTTAGAATGAAGGACTTTAATTAATCAGTTCTTTGAATCAAAAACATAAAATCCAACAAGTGTAAATGGAGTACAGAACGAATTACTGTAATGAATCTTTGTTTTTGTTTTATGTATTTTTTTTTATTTTCTATTTAGTATGCATGACTCTAATGAATTGGTTCTTTATATCAAACACATACAACAACCAGTGTAAACCACATACAGAACGAATGACTCTAACCGGAGTAATCAAGTACAGATGAAAAAGAAAAAGTTTGTTTTTTAATTAAAATGAAAACATACAGTGCAGAGTGTAGGCATACTTGCAATGAGAGAATGATTCTAACGAGTCATTTCTTTTTAGTGACTCAAACATGCAGTTTATACGTTGAACAATACAGCAGAAATCTCACCTGAACTCAAAGAATGTTCCATTTTATTTTGTTATTTAGTAGCTCATTATTGTAAAAAGACTTTTAGCCTCTGCCAAAGCAAAATTATTCTGTATGTCTACAGAGAATGTCAAAAGAGCGTGTGGGTGGTTTGTACAGTAATTGTGTATTAAATAGTCCAGCTTGTACAGCCTATAAATGTGCAAAATCTTAATTCATGTATTTTTTATTTTTTTTTATAAAATGTTTTACAGGGGCTTCTAAACTCAAAAGCAATTAATGTGAAAGGGATAATTGGTACAGTTTGGTTTAGCACTTCATCTTAATACTTTTTTAGACTTAATTTAAGAATCGACAAGCCTAATGTATATTTTTGTTACGTGTATAGGTATAAAATAAATTAAATACAGCTCAGTAAGGCTAGTAATTGGAATGTTACTGGTGAGACTGTGGCATTTTTGAACGCATTAAGTCTGTTCTTTTACTACATTTGTTTTGTTGATGAAATGTCCCTGTTGAGCAGTTAAAACAATGATTAGACTTCATCTGTGTCTGGAACCCGTTGTATAAGACAAATGCTCATTCAAATACAACATGAGCAGTTTGAGCTGGCAGCATTAGCGTAGTGATATTACAGATTGAGCTAAACAGCAGCCCGTGACTCAGCGGCATTCCACTAAACAAAATTGCTTCTTTCTATGGACCCACAAAACTTCCTAATAACACATATTTATCTTAGAAATATGAAAATAATGTCAAGCGCAAATGCAGATTAATTATAGATTCCTCTCCGCTGACATTCACATTCCTGAGCGAACGCTCTCCCTTACGAAAACCATAAGCAATCCTGTATGCTAATGATAACTCTAAGGACATGATTTAGAAAGATGGCATTATAATTACAGCTGTTCTGTTGTGTTTTCTCAATCTAGCTGTGTTAATTCATTAGAATCCACATTTGCATTCCTGCCTCATAAAAAATGTAAATGACAAATAATTCAAAACGTGATTTTTCATCCCCCGCTTTCAAACACGTCTGTGGGGTTCTTGTCGTCGCTAGATCATTTTTATGTCTAATTATGAAGCAGGACACATTTTCGTCATTAAGCGAGCGGGAGCGGTTCTCAGTGGCAGCTCGCAATGGCAGACAAGCACATGCGGCAGCTAACCTCAGAGGAACACTGCCTTAATGAGGCCTGTAATTAGTGCAAGTCATAATATGCAAATTTGCCATGTTCACAAAGCACAAAGTGCTAAGAACAGCGGCTGGAAGTTTGATGGAGTTTGAGGATTTGAGATGTTTATGCACGTGCCTATACCTCCACCGCGGATATGTGCTAATCTCATTTGCCATGTGCGTTTTCCATTGTTTAGTTTAAGACCGTTCTGATTAAGGGAGAACCCGAATCCCACGAGTACTTGGAGTGGTGGAAAAGGACCGAAATATTACTGGTAACAACACTGAGCAACGAAAAAGTCGGAGCATTGTTGTAACTCCAATAATAAGGCTGAATACTAAAAATAAAATTTCCATGAGGTGGTGTTGTTAGATAAATTCAACCGTACTGTTACTACCTTTGGGATCCACCCACAGTGTGTGTGTTTACTTGTGTGTGGGAGTGTAGAAGAGACACTTTTTAGTTTGATGTGCACATTGTGGGCAGATTCTCTCGCTGTAAAATGTCCCAGAATATTTGGATCCTGTTGTCATTATGTGATTTAATTGTGAATCCAAATACAGCGTGTAGAGAGACACTGTATATTTTGATTTGTTAATGATCCAGAAAATCCATCTAGAGAATCTCAGCGAGGTAAACAAAGCACTCTAAGGCAATGCAATGCAGTATATTATGTATAACACTTTTTTCCACAATATTCACAACAATATTATCTCCCAGGAATATGTCATACAGAAAATAACTTGCAGAAAATGTTCTCCCAGTCATATGGGAAACATGATAAATAAGGCTGCTAATGGACATTTCTGGTGCTGTACAGTCAGAGGACTTCTATATATTCCTCTGCACATTGTAAATGAATCTCCATGACAACACTATAAGCTTTAAAAGTGTGAATTATTCAGTAATGATATTTTTCCTCAAGAGGCTGAATAACAGAGAAGCAAAATATACATGCACACACATTTTTCCTTCTTATCAGCCATCTAAATTTTGAAATGGCAAAACACTGGACTGATTTTTGTACAAATGTATCTCAGTATTAAATGCCTGATGATAAACACAACTCACGGCTTATTCATTTAAAGGGGTCATCAAATGTAAAGTTCACTTTTACATGTTGTTTCAACATGTTTCAACATGTTTCAACAGTTCAACTGTTTCAACAGTTCAACATTAATGTGTGTTGGCAGTGTATGTACAAATCTACCCTATAATGATAAAAAAAACATTCAGTGCTTTTAATTAATCTGTAAAAATAATATCCCCTTTTTCAAATCGAGCCATTCTCAGATGCATGTCGGTGTGGCGTCACACCCACAGAGGCCGCTCCCACGATAGTTGATTGACATGAGCGTCTTACCTCAGATCAGCTGTAACAGTCCAACCTCCATTGTTTCGATGCCAGAGCAGGGATGTAAGTTAGACAAGAATATCTGCGCTAAATTAATTAGAATGTTTGAATCAAGTGGGCTGCGCGGGGCATTCGTCTGGACTGATGGACGAATATAGGCTATGTAAATTTAATTAATTCTGTCTATATATATTTACGCAATGGGCCGGCCACAAATCGTGCAAGTGATAAAAACCCGTCATATGTGCTGTTGAAAATATGACCGGCCACAATGGTCCGGTCCCTCTGGCATTTGCCAGAATTGCCAGATGGCCAATCCGCCCATGGCATGTACTGTACCTGACATATATCTAAAATAAACAATATCGAATTGAATCAAATCAGAAATCTAATCGAATCGAATCATGTCGAAATACTGCATACAGCTCTTTCATTAAAGTTTAAATTTAAGTACGCATGTTCCTTCCACCACTTATGTTCTAAGAACATTTTACATTCCCAATCAAAATGTCCAGTTTTTAAAATGTTTGAAAATGTTTTCTTTTTTTGGCATTAAGATAACATTCCATTTTATCATTTTGCAGCATCACAACGTACACTAAGGAGTTGAATATCCAACTTAAATATTTTAGAAATTTTTCCCTAAAGGATTTATAAATAACGATTTTGTTATGAAAGACAAGGTAGCTCTGAACAAATGTTCTCTTACCATTACTGCAAGAATCTTTGTTCATAACTTGCCAAGTTAGCCAAAGTTCTAAGAATGTTCCCTGTTAGCTGGGTTCTTGCTGCATGCATTTCAATAGCCGAGACTTCTGAATCAGCAACAAAGACCGTGTTATTTGTGAGAAGCTTTTAGCTTAACAGGAGAGCTGAACTCCAGACACTTTCAAGTACTCATTTTAAACGCTGTCAGCATTTAAGATAAAGCTGGTCTCTAACACCTTACCCCATGAGTCTCGTTAATTTGTATCCACGGTTAAATCTCAGTGCTCTTGTCACTTTCTTCTTGTGACCTGCTTTTGTTTGTAGTGCCATTAAATCTGAGGTCAAACATACAACTATGAACAGCATGTACGCCATATTCTTTATTGCCGCTCAATTAGCTAAGCAAAGATGAATGATATAGCCTTCAGAATAGTAATAAAAATAAGAAAAAATAAAAAATAAGAAATATTAACAGTAGTCAACTGGAAAAAAGAGATTGTACTGTACGATTACCATTGATTTGAACACAGTGTTTGGAGTTACTCCAAGACTTCAATAAGATGTTTTATGGTGCTGAATTTCATCACAGACAAACGATAAAATGTTAATAAGATAAGCAGTTTTTGCTCTGTGTTCTTGCTGTGAGAAACCTCAGAAAGACAAACTGTTCCAGACGATTCAGTCCGTGAGTGAACTGCCGAATCATTCAGACTGAAGTGTAAACTAATTCACACTCTTTAACTAAACAATTTAACTTTCTGCGTCTCATTTCGAAGGCTGTGTCCTTCAGAGGTCGCATTTGTCAGCTGCAGACATCATAGGCTCTCATTTCAGACTAGCAACCATTAAATTCTGAAGTAAGAAATAAATTACAGTAATTACGCCTCATGAGAAATAACAGTCAATTTTATAATGGCTGCTTTTTCGAAATGAGACGATGACGTATATGGCTGATGAATGCAACCTCCAGCCTTCTAAATGAGATGCAGAAGAAAGAAAAGAGAAAAAAGTAAATTATTTCTGAATCAGCATCACTAGTTCTGAAACAGTTGACAGAACATATAAGACACACAACTCCATTGCTGAAATATTGTCAGGAAAAATGTAAGTTTGTTAACACTACCTAATATATTTTTTTTTTAGCTTTGTCACCGAAATTAAATTGAGACATTATCACTCTTGACTCGAGATTTATTATCAGCGCACTACTGTTAACTCAAAATTACTGCCATAGGATCATTTTCAGTGTTTTGTTTTTCTTTATGCTGTTTGGCAAAATACATCAGAAACATTTTGCAGACAGTTCTTTGCATGTCAGACATGCCTAAAGATACTGTTCTCAGTTCAGTGTACTGTTGGGGTAGTTGGAACGCTGCTCAGAATGAGCTGGCATCATATAGAAAATGTATTCATTTTGAGTCAGAGGGACTGTCAGGCAAAAAGTGAGTGACTTTTGATTCAAAAGTGCGACTTGAGTTAGTAACTTGTATTTCTGCGTTAATTCGAGCCTCAAACTATTTGAAGCTCAGTCCAATTTGCTGAACTGCTTGCATTTTTGAAAGCCACTGACTGATACAAAACATGTTTTGATACACAGCCTTGGATGCTTCAATACTGTAGAAGAGAGTATATAGCAATTTGATTTGCAATATGATTTAATAAAATTAAATACACACACACACACACACACACACACATATATATATATATATACATACAGTATACTATGCACAGTGCCTTGCGAAAGTATTCATACGCCTTCGTTTTTTCATGTTTTGTTACATTGTTATGCTTTGTTTAAATGCTTTTTTCTCCCCACATCAATCTACACTCCATATACCATAATGTCAAAGCAATAAGCTAAATTGTCACAAATTGATTACAAAAAAAAAAAAAACCTGAAATAAGTACATTGCATAAGTATTCATACCCTTAACTCAGTATTTAGCTGAAGCACCTTTACAGCCTCAAGTCTTTTTGGGTATGATGCAACAAGATTTGCACATCTGCATCTGGCAGTTATCTGCCATTCTTCTACTCGCATCTTCACCTCTCATCTCTGTCAGCTTGGATGGGGGCAGATGCGCATTCAGGTTTCTCCAGAAATTGATTTGGGTTCAAGCCCAGGCTCTGGCTGGGCCACTCAAGGACATTCACAGAGTCGTCTATATGCCACTGTTGCTCTTGCTTAGGGTCATTGTCCTGTTGGAAGGTGAACCTTCTGCCCAGTTTGAGGTTCTAAATGCTCTGGAGTGGGTTTTCATTAAGACTATTTCTGCTTTCCTTACACTTTGACGAGTCCCTCAGTCCTTGACACTGAAAAACAGCACCACAGCATGGCTGCTACCACCACACTTTACTGTGGGATGGTACTCTGTAGGTGACAAGCAGTGCCTGGTTTCCTTCAAACATGATGCTTGGAATTCAGGTTGAGGAATCTTGTTTCTCACAACCTGAGAGTTTTTTAGGTGTTTTTTTTTTTTTTTTTTTTTGCAAATTCTGCAAATTCTGCAAATTTTGTGTTTTCATGTGTCTTCACTGAGGACAGGATTGAGTCTTGCCACACCACCATAAAGACCAGATTGGTGTGTTGCAGTGATGTTTGTCCTTCTGTAAATTTCTCCTGTCTCCACATATGATCATGGAACTAGAGTGATCATCAGCTTCTTGGTCACCAGTCTAACCAAAGCCCTTCTCCAACAATTGCTCAGTTTGGCCAGGAGGCCAGCTCTAGTAAAAGTCCTAGTTGTTCCAAACTTCTTCCATTAAGGGTAATGGAGACTTCTGTGCTTCTGTGAACCTTCAGTGCAGGAGATTTTTTTCTGAACGCTTCCCCACATCTGTGCCTTGATGCAGTCCGGTCTCTGAGCTCTACAGGCAGTTCTTTTGGTTTTGGTTTTTGCTCTGAAATGCATAGCCTTTTATTAAGACATGTGTGCCTTTCCAAATCACACCCATTCAACTGAATCTGCCACAGGTTAACTCGAAGTGTAGTAACATCTACAAGCAACATGAATGTTTCTGAGCTAAATTACAACTGTCCCAGATAAGGGTTTGAATACTTATGCACTTGAATCATTTAAGTTTTTTATTTGTAATAAATTTGCAAAGATGTTAAAAACCTGTTTTTTGCTTTGCAAAAAGTAATTTAAAAGTAATTTAAAGCAGTTTAACATTAGGCAGAAACATAACACGTGAAAAAAACAAAGGGGTATGAATACTCTCGCAAGGCACTGTATACTGTATGTAAGGGCATTAATCAGTACTATCAGTGCATTTGTATTTCTGGAAACTCAATGGCTTGTTTTGAAGTACAAAATTTATGGCTTCGCCTTTTTTATTACCTCTTGCGCCTCTGCCTGCTAAGTGGAGTCATCTCTGTATTATTCTGTCCTCAGTGGAGGACTTTATCGTCCTGAAATATGCAGAGCCATATGGCTCCACATCACTGCAAGTCTGTGTTTTTTTCTTTCCATCTCCCCTCCAGTTTTTTCAGCTTTTCCCACAAATTCTTGACAACTGTTGCCTGGGTTATTAATGGAGCTTGCGGTGTCTATAATGTGAGGGATTTGTTCTCAAGCGGAGAGGAGGGTACGTCACATCTTCCACCTCGACGCTGCAATATTTCACTTTAATTACTTGGAGCATCCTACGTGACTCAAGGATACGGCATGCTAATTAGCCGGTGCCCTTGTGACTATGTGCAAAACGAATGGGAAGTTGGGTCTAAGCATGGATGGGTTCGTAAGTTTTACAGAATCCTCAGACCATTAAAAATAGAGCTGTTTGCATGCATTGAATCTTATGCAAAACGACTTCCACAGCAATCAAACACTTCTCCGTGACACCGAGCCAAGTTAATGGAAAACTAGAGTCACAAGCCATAAATTTTCATCTTTACATTGTCAGAGTTGTGCTGAACAAGTCTTCAGGCGAACCCTTGAAGGACTCGGTACTTCAAGAGTAACGTTCACGTTTGATGATTCCTCATTAGTATTCAAGCCCTTCACCGCAATCCAGCGCTCCAACGTACGCGAGAAGGAGGAGGTGACAGCGCAGAAGGAGAGGTTTCATTTTCTGCCTGACGAGCTGGGAAGCGCATATTCGTGGCTCAGGAGAAAGTGTTCCATGTATGTATTATTCAGACGCTGTTCTCATGGCCCACTCAAAGAGAGAGGGCAGAGCCGAGAAGGAGCAGCAGTGAATTACATAGAGTGGAGAGCGATGTCATCTGTAATGGAACATTGTGGATCTCCACGGATACGGAACAGGGGAAGAAGAGGGCCACACTGCACATTGTGTGGTCTTTGGCATAAATGAATCTGCCTTAATATCTTGGAAGGAAATATGTTGCAGTGGAAGGAAGGAGGGTTTCAAATGTAGATGGAAGATCAGATCAACACAGTCAAAATTACTTTTCCAATAGAATCTCAACCAGAACATACAGCTCAAACAAAATGGAAATCAAAATCTGTATGGTGGGCCAAAGAGTAATATACACTTCTGTCACACTTACCAAGGTTGGAATGTCATTGCATTAGATAAAATTTGAAATCAAGTGGCATCTGAAAACTGCTAGCTTTTCTTATAAGAAATAGAATTGAGCTCACTTTAAATTACCCAACTTTATATTACACAAAAAAACTAAATGCAAAAATTTGCTAACATATTTTATTTATTTTCATCAAATATTAATCTTTACCTTTTTTAAATATTAATTGTTGTCAACCAGAATAACACTTACAAATGCATGAATGTCATTGCATTAGATAAAATATCAAATCAAGTGGCAACTGAAAGCCCAAGATCTTGAAAGATTTTTTTTATTACTAAACTACTAAACAACAAAACCTTTAAATGAAATATTAATATAAAAAAAATGCTATATTTATTATTTTTTTAATGTTCGAACACTTTGGCCGTGCTAAATGTTTCTGATTTATTTAAAAGAAACAGTTCATAAGAGTCATTAGTTCGGGAATCAGACTGCAGTGATCACACTGTACGTTCCTGATTTACTAAAATGAGACGACTCAGGAGATTCATTCATTAGGGAATCAGACCACAATGATTCACTAGAATGAAGCCACTCATGAGAGTCATTTGTTAGGTAATCAGACTACAGTGATTGCACTGTTTGTTTCTGATTCACTAGAATGAATCGACTCAGGAGATTCATTCATTAGGGAATCAAACTACAATGATCTCATTGTATGTTTCTAAATCACTAGAATGAATCAACTCAGGAGATTCATTCATTAGGGAATCAGACCACAATGATCACACTGTGTGTTTCTGATTCACTAGAATGAACCCACTCATGAGAGTCATTTGTTAGGGAATCAGATTACAATGATTGCACTGTTTGTTTTTGATTCACTATAATAAACCAGCTCATGGGATTCATTAGTTAGGGAGTCAGACTACAGTGATCACACTGTATGTTTCTGATTCTCTAGAATGAATCGACTCAGGAGATTCATTCATTAGGGAATCAGACCACAATGGTCACACTGCATGTTTCTGATTCACTAGAATGAACCGACTTATGAGAGTCATTTGTTAGTGAATCAGAATACAATGATCACACTGTATGTTTCTGATTCAGCAGAAATAATTGGCTCACAAGGGTCATTCATTAGGTAATCAGACTACAATGATCACATTGTATGTTTCTGATTCACTGCAATGAACCGACTCATGAGAGTCATTTGTTATAGGGAATCAGACCACAATGATCACACTACATGTTTCTGATTCACTATAATGAACTGACTCATGAGATTCATTCATTAAGGAATCAGACTACAATGATCACACTGTATGTTTATGTTTCACTAGAATAAACCGACTCATGAGATTCATTCATTAATGAATCAGACTACAATGATCCCATTGTATGTTTTTGATTCACCAGAATGAAGCAACTCATGAAAGTCATTTGTTAGGTAATCAGATTACAGTGATCACACATATGTTTTTGATTCTCTAGAAATAACGAGCTCCTAAGGGTCATTTATCAAGGAATCAGACTGCAGTGATCACACTGTATGTTTCTGATTCACAAGAATGAACCGACTCACAAGATTAATTTTGTTAGGGAATCAGACTACAATGATCACACTGTATGTTTCTTTTTCACTAGAATAAACAGACTCATGAGATTCATTTATTAAGGAATCAGACTACAGTGGTCACGCTATATGTTTCTGATTCACTACAAATAACTGGCTCCTAAGAGTCATTTATTAGGGAATCAGACTACACTGGGTGTGCTGTATTTTGTTGATTCTCTAAAAAGAACAGGCTATGATCACACTATTTTTTATTCATTGAAAAGAACTGGCTTATTAAGAGCCATTCATTAGGAAAATCAAGCTTTGGTCATGCTGCCTAATCAGGAGCGATGAAGTAGTGTTCTGTCATCTTAGCAGGGCTGTGGAATTCCATCCACATTTACAGTATCGAACCTCATTAATTTCTCCTTTTTTTACATTTTTGTTACTTTTATTTATTTGCAAAAAATGTTTTTTTTTTTTAAGGTTAATAAAATGTTATTTACACTAAAAAAATGGGTCTTTTTAGATCTATTCACTGAAAGGATCTTTGAGGAACCATAAATGGTTTGTGTATAGCATCGCTTTGAAAACCACCTCTTAAAATCTTTATTTACCTTTATTTTTAAGAGTATTGAACAACATAGGCCTACAGTATGCATTTCCTGAAGCAATCATAGGGATAAATACACGTGAATGCGCACATACGCACGTTAGAATGGCATAATAGACATGCAGATACTGAATTTTCTGTGCTAAAGCAGTGCAGGGAGGAGAATTTTATCTAGTTACACAAAGCTTCTCTAATAAGCCTTACAAATGATACCCTAAGGCGGGTGCCGAACCAAGCTCAGCGGAGCATAGCACTGAGAGTACAAGCACTTCCTAAAAGAGGCTGTGGGCATCGCTGGCTAACAATAAAAGCTTTTAGTGCTGTTTGTTGTGAGGTATGATACTAAGTAAGATCCAAATGATGTCAAAAGAGCTTGACATGTTGTTTTAGTAGATACTGTTTTTAAAACTTAGAGTTCAAAACGTACATATTGTATTTGAGAAACACATATTACACATATGAAAGCCTCTATCTGAAAATAGCCAGAATTTGCTTCTTCACTAAACTGAGCTGTCATGGGAATATCCAGAACATAAAAGACTTACTACAACTCCCACAAGTCTAGACTGAAAAAATGGGCCGAGTTCAGGAGGAATAGCTAAAAAATCACATTGCTTCTTTATGATTTATAGATGAAGGATTAAGATACCATTAAATAGTCACTATTACGCAGCGATTGGATGTATCAGATCAGTATTCAGAGCGGTATGAGATATTAATACCAATTGCTTCATTTTGAACCTCGGGAAAAATATTTTTCTGGTTTGAGGAACTGAAAAAACAAACTCACGACTAAGAAAAAATGCTTTAAGTTTAACATTCTGTTCGTATTTTACACTGCAAAATTTAATTTGAGGAGGCTACAGATCACTGTAAGGTAATTAATGTAAAGCCCAGCTTATTATGGATTATGCATGAAAACAACAGAAGCAGATAATGGAACAGATCGGGGAACAATGACATGCTAATCCTTGTGTGACTGCTGCCAGTCTAAACACAATAGGTTTAGGGATTAAATTAGTCAGCCTTTGATATGTTGTGCTACTGGCAGGCTTTGGCTTTTCTCTGGTTGGATGCAGTTGCTCTGTTGACAGAGATGGCTCCTGAGGGTACAATACCCTGCAAAAAAAGAGAAATGGAAAGGATTTTTATGCATTTTTTTAAAGAAAATGTGTGTGGTGCTTGTCTGGGCAAAACTTGCTGACACACAAGGGTTTTCTGGGTGGTTGCCAGGGTGTTGCTGTGGTTTTCTGGGTGGTTGCTAACTGGCCCAAAACCATTTTAATAAGTTTTTTTGTGTTTTTGAAAGTCTTTTATGCTCACCAAGGCTGCATCCATTTGGTCAACTGTATTTTTACAGTTTAAAATGTTTTCTATTTGAATATTTTAAAATGTCATTTATTTCTGTGATGGCAAAGCTGAATCTTCAGCAGAGTCTTCACCTGAAACCTGTTCCATGCAAAGTGGAGCAAAATATTAACTTTACTGTGATTGCAGTCGAATTTCCAAAAGATATATTCTCTTTCTAAATGCATAACTTCCTGTAGTGAAAAGGCCACAATATTCTATCAGCAGGTCAGAGAGATCTTTTCAATTGGATGCATTCAGAGGGGAAAGCGTGCCGGGGAACAGTAATTTGATGGGTGAGAAATCCTCTTTCAGAAATGGGATTACAGTCGAACCATGACATCTGCGGCACAAGGACTGGGATGGTGTGACTACAATCTTGGTACATTGATCACAGATGGAAAACAAAGGCGCCAGCTTTATGAACGGCCTCTTAATATCTTCTCACTCTTGGGAAGTACATTTCCTCTCTCTGCATGAACAAAAGCAGAGCAGAATAGCAAGACATGTCCTTGACCAAAATCTTGTAATTTTTTTAAAAAAGATTTTTTGCTACTCCACTGCACTGTAGTAGAGTATTTGAAAACATGACAAAATGAAGTATTCTGGCCATTGAAAAGAGATAATCTTATAGCTGTTCAAGGAACTTGAAAAGATGGCAACAAACAGCAACTTGATTCAATTCGAAGAGCAAAAGGTACCATTTAATGTATTTTTTATTTAGTTAATTAAGTAACGTCCTTTGTGAATAGCCTTCCAGACAGATATGTTGTAAGTCAGTGATAATCTTTTCTTCAGTGAAATACAGTGTTTTCATGGCGCGTCATCAGTCGGCCTTATTGGTGGCACTGAACGTAAACAATGCCAATGAACTGAACGAAACTTGCATATTTTGCTGATTATTGCTGCTGAAAATGGTCAATTATTGTTGTGTTTTGGGCTGTTCTAATCGGTTGGACCAGGAAAAACACCTGGAGTACTATAGACTGTCAAAACTTATAACAAATCAAGGAGAAGAGTGCAAAAAACTGTCTGAGGAACAAAAGGCGTTTGTGCTTGGCCAAACTGAACCAGGATTTCCAGGGCAAGAATCTTGACAACATTCGTGTTTGTTCTTATAATTTCTAATCAGGTACAGTAGGTGAAATATCTTTCTTAATACTACTCGTTCGTATCTTTACCACCTTTTAACTACAAGTTTGTCAAAATATTGAGCTGTTTCCTGCTTATAGTTTCTCTATATGATTTAGCAGCTTCCACGTGTTTCCGCTATATTAACTTCTAAAGCCACATATTGTAGTGTCTATTCAATATTTTACTTATCTTAAAGTGATATATGCAATTAATTGGAATTAATTTTATTTTTTGGTCGGTTTTACCATCTAGCGTCCATTTTATTTTGTAAAATTCACTGTTGTCCATGGTAAAGTTGAATATTGGTGTGCTCATCTGAAACTGGTGTTATTTTAATATTTTACAATTCATCTAAAGGCAGCTGGTGCCATCTTATCCCTATCAATGGTGGAAAAAAAATAGACAGTTTTAGTATTAATATGTAATATTATTGCAGTATTCCTCTTGCCTGTTATGCTGGCTGTTACGGACAGTGAAAATTAAATAAAACATTGAATTTTTAGCATAGTCATGTAATCAGAAAGTCTTTATTGCAAAAATAAACTCATCCTGCGGCAAAACGAATCTAATACTTTCTTTCAACAAGTTGTTTTTGATGTTTGCAATTATCATCAGGCGTATGTTTATAGGTTATTTTGTTGTTTTGTACTCTACAATGATTTTTGCTGTTGCTTTAACTTCTACTCAACCTTGACTACTTTTGCAGCAGTTCTCAAATGTGTGCTAACATCAGAAATACAGCTCTCAAAAATCTATCCTTTTCCATTTGTGCAAATACATAATTGGTAAGCTTGAATAAAAATAGCTTTTTGCTGTATTGCAAAGGTTTAAAAGACACATGACTTAATTTTTCACGGTTTTGTTCTGCAAATAGACATTTCAAATAGGAATTGATTTTCCTTTTGAAATTCACCCCACTACACTACTTTCAGCACACACAAAAAATCCACCACATGTAGGTCTATCATTCTGAAAAATGAGATTTCTTTTTCTTCCAAATCTGAATAAACCTCAGACTTCTGCACCTCCTTGGTAAACATGAAAATGCGGTTTGGTCTGAATAAAAATCAAAGCTCCTGGCTGGTCTATGTGGCAAAGCCCTTCAGACAGGACTGCAGTCCTTCACCGGATGCACTTTCAAACACAAACTTCATTAACATTGCTAATGCGGCTTTTCATCCTCGCTAATTAGAGGCTCTGTGAAGTGAGTCTCGCTTTTCAGAAGAGAAAAAAATGAGACAGGGGCACTGGGGTCCCTGCTCTTGATCAGTGCTGCATGAGGCCCGGTAATCACAACGGCAGCATTAGAGTCGGTGACACTGGAGCAAAAATCTGCATCATCTCCAGGGCTTGCAGCTCCTGAAATAAGGACAGAGAGACTAGCAGAACATGACCAGATTTACACTGGTGGCGAGTCGCTGACTGCACGTGCGCGAGTTCATGTGTATTCATAACCTTGTTTAGCAGTCGCTGCCAAAATCAAGCAAATGCAGAGAAGCAGATACAACATTAGTGTGTGAGGGGGATTTAAGGGAAGGTAAACAAAGTGGTGGGAGTTGCTAGGAGAAAACCAGCATAGCTGCAGGACATGTTCATGGGTGAATGCTGGAGGAACAGATCAAATGAAAATGAAACACAACCTACTAGTCCAAAAGAAACCTACAGACGGAATTTATAAAGATAGCCGTACCGGCAAGAAAGATCACAGATGTTTCTCCTGGACAGTAATGTGCCGGTCTTTTGCTGTCTCTTCCTTCTCTGAATTTTCTCCTAAAAAACATACATACAAAAACACAAACATTCACGCTAATTTGACAATATATACACTGTATAGTTAAGGTCAAAAGTTTACATACACCTTGCAGAATCTGCAAAATGTTAATTATTTGACTAAAATAAGAGAGATCATACAAAATGCAATGAGTGTATGATTTTGAGATCCATCTTTTCACACTGAGGACAACTGAAGGACTCATATGCAACTATTACAGAAGGTTCAAATGCTCACTGATGCTCCAGAAGGAAACCCCATGCATTTGAATCCGAGGGTTGAAAACTTTTTGAATTTAAAGATCAGAGTAAATTTAACTTATTTTGTCTTCTGTAGTATCTTCTGTAGCTTCTGAAGAAATGTACACATCTTCATTCTGTTCAAAAGTTTTCAACCCCTGGCTTTTAATGCATTGTGTTTCTTTCTGGAACATCAGCTCGGTTTGAACCTTCTGTGATTACTGCATATGAGTCCCTCAGTTGTCCTCAGTGTGAAAAGAATGGATCTCAAAATCACAGTCATTGTTAGAAAGGGTTCAAATACACAATTCAGGTAACAACACAGTGTTAGGAATCAAGTATATGTAAACTTTTGAAAGGGGTCATTTTTCTAAATTCAACTTTTATTTTCTCTTGTGGACTATATGTAAATATCTTTTATGTGAAATATCTTATTCAGGTCAGTACTAAATTAATAAAATAATATGTATTTTGTATGATCCCTCTTATTTTGGTAAATTAACAGATTCTGCAAGGTGTATGTAAACTTTGAGGTCAAAAGTTTACATACACCTTGCAGAATCTGCAAAATGTTAATTATTTTACCAAAATAAGAGAGATCATACAAAATGCAATGACTGTATGATTTTGAGATACATCTTTTTACACTGAGGACAACTGAGGGACTCATATGCAACTATTACAGAAGGTTCAAATGCTCACTGATGCTCCAGAAGGAAAAACCATGAATTAGAATCCGGGGGGTGAAAACTTTTCAATTTGAAGATCAGGGTAAATTTAACTTATTTTGTCTTCTGGGAAACATGTAAGTATCTTCTGTAGCTACTGAAGGGCAGAACTAAATAAAAAAAGATGATATTTAGGTGAAATAAGAAAAATGTAAACATCATTACTCTGTTCAAAAGTTTTAACCCCCTGGATTTTAATGCATTGTGTTTCCTTCTAGAGCATCAGTGAGCATTTGAACCTTCTGTAATAGTTGCATATGAGTCCCTCAGTTGTCCTCAGTGTGAAAAGATGGATCTCAGAATCACACAGTCATTGTTAGAAAGGGTTCAAATACACAAAAATGCTGAAAAACCAAAGAATTTGTGGGACATGAAGACATAAACAGCAGGCAGTTTAACTGTTTAGGACAAACAAGGAACTCATGAACAACTATCACTGAACAAAAAAAACAAAAAAAAAACAAAAACAAAAAAAAACAGCTGTGGATCATTTAGATAACAACACGGTGTTAAGAATCAAGTTTATGTAAACTTCAACTATAATTTTCTGTTATTATGGTATTATTTTATTTAAATTATTTTGGTAAAATAATTAACAGATTCTGCAAGGTGTATGTACACCTAAACTGTACTGTATATATATTATTATACTTTTTGGCCTGTCTTCAGTATGTTTGCTTGCTGGAGTTGCAGGCTAGTTGCGTGTGTATATGTTGAGTTTGTATTTGTATGAATAAGAAAGTGCGCTCTCTGAACTCGTGTTCCTTCAGCCACGCTGAGGTCACTGTGTGTCTTCATCTTGATGTCTCTCTCTGATATGTTTTTCACCAGCTCTAGTATCCCCAGGGCCCAAAACACATTTCAACCGCAAAAACACAGTCTGAGGTCCATGGGAGCTATAAGCCCGCAGCGTCTCAGCCCTGCCCTGTATCTTTTATTCATCAAGGGGAAAGTCTGTTAAAACGGTGTCTATGCTGATTGTAGCCAATTCACCATTAAAGTCAAAACACCTGAATTATTCATAACTTTTGGTATTCCTCTTAACTTAACATAAATGATAGTTTGAAACTGCATTTAGTATTGATTAAAGCCCAGCTGCAGCTGAGAACACTTCAGGACTTCCAACTGCTCAGATATTAAACTGCATGAAAGGTTGAAACAATGAAAGCAACCCAATGGAGGAAGAAAAAACAACAACAAAAACATACAAATATGCTTGGAAAAGTGCATTTGTTTTGATAAAATGTGCACATGCTTTTGGGAAATGAGGGTAAGAGATGAATTAGTCTTTTGTAAGCAAAATGTAAATGATCTCTTTGCATATCAAAACCACAATGCAGAATATAAAACGTTATTATTATGCAGTCCAGATGGTGTGAAAATCTATTTGTTTGAGATGTTACTCTTTATCTTTTAAGGTCCAAGAATTACAACTATAATGATAACAATAAAGATATAGTTTTAAAAATAATTCTAAACGTAAAAAAAACAAACAAAAAAAAAAAACAGGAAAACAGGAACAGGAAAATATTGTGCGTTCGTGTGGACACTAATATAGTTACTGTCATAGCTTTTTTTTCTTGGTGTGAACAAGCCCTTAGTTTCAATTTTTTGTTAAAAAAAATTAATGAAAGAAAAAAAACACAGAACTATCTGTCCATAACTTCATAAATGGTTTTATGCCTGGGTGCTAAAAGTGACGTAACATGCCTGCAACACTCTTCTCACTCTACTGAAGTAAAAACTAGCATACGGCACAAACCTCTCAGCAGCCTCTTATAGCAGTGAGACCCCCTCTTAATTTATAAGCCATTTTTCGGGTAAACATTTTTAGGGAAGCAATATAAACAAACAAGCCAAGTAAAACCTTACAACAGGTCTACTGTACTGCATATTTAAATAATAATAATAATAATAATAATAAATAACATTAAGGTAATGGTAAGAAAATATTGTGATAAATGGTAATACAATGTTTCAATTAATAAATGAATATTACATATTTTACTTATTTGTTATTTGTAAAAGAGCTAGATTAAAAAAAAAAAACACAGTGCCCTCCACTGATATTGGCACCGCTGGTAAATATGGGCAGAACAAAATTATTGAGCTATACAAAATAGAAAGTGGCTATAAGAAAAAATCTACACATCTGAAAATCCCCATTTCCATCATCAGATTAATAATTAAAGAGCAGGTCATATGGTATTTTGAAGTGTCCTAATATTGTGTTGAAGTCCCCTACAAAAGGTTTAAATGCATCTAATGTCAGAAAACACTGTAATTTTCTCAGAATATACATTTATACATAGAGTCATTTCTTAATGATTTTGAAACGGTTCGTTCGATCAGTTCTGAGTGCAAGGTCTGTAAACCCCTCCCTTCCATAAGCCTACTCTGCTCTGATTGGTCAGCTGACATGACTGATGAAACAACAGTTTGTAAACAAAGATATGTCTACATTCTTTATTATTACACAAAGTAATTAGAACAACGACAGTCTACATTAATCGACACATTCTTAGGAAATCACAGCGAATTATCAGAACTTTCTCAGTAAAACTGTAATATCATGGTTTACCTACACTAGGTATACATCACATATTAGTACAAACAACTTGCTATTTTGAGCACTTAATTGAAAATGTACACATAACATATCAATCCTACTTACAGGTTGTGGTTCGGAGATGCTTGTTGGTCCAAATAAAGAAGATTAGAAGCCAATATAAAAAGCCAGATAAATAGCCAAGATTAGAGAAGCAGTCCTCTGAAAAATTATGAGCATAACAAAAGGTTCGAATTGTATTGCAGTGGTATTGTGGAAAAAATACATTTGAACCACTGATTTTTCACATCATCATCTTTCGGCAAAGAAAACAAAGCGGAATTATTTGTGGGCAGGTCAGACTGTTCGTATTTTGTGGGCAGGCGGGGACTATGCAAATGTGTTACCTAGTGACGTATATCAGTAACAGGCAGAGGATTGGAAAATATAACAACTCGTTAAGGCGGCTCTAAGTCAAATCTTTTTTTTTTTTTTTGAGAGAGGTAATATCTTTGTTTATCATGCACTTTTTTTGATTAACAACTTTGCAGGCTGTTTACACTGAAGGATATTTTTTGAAAACCCATATGACCTTTTTAAGAAGTTCCAATCAACTAAAGATGTTACAAATCTGCCTGGAAGAGGACGAGCATCTATATCGTCCTAATGCACAGTGAGGAAGAGAGTTTGAATGGCCAAAGACTCTCCAAGAATCACATCTGAAGAATTGCAGAGATTCATTAAGTCTTAGTCTAAAAGCAATATCAAACAGCCCCTATCAGCACATGTTGTTCAGGAGGGTTTCAAGAAAAATCCTCCACACTGATCCAAAAACAAACTCCAGCATATTCAGTTGTCAGACACGACTGAAACATCAAACAGGACTAGCTTCTATGGTCAGGTGAAATAAAAAAAATAGCTTTTTGGCAGCAAACCCATCAGATGGGTTTGGTGCAAACAGGGATAAAAAAAAAAAAAAAAGTCCAGGGTTAAATACTGTATACTGCTGGATCTTTAATGTCTTGTTTTTCTGCCGGAGGTCCTGGATGTCTTGTTTAATTAAATAGCATCATGGATTCTGATCAAATACCAACAGATACATAATCTAAACTTTACTGCCCCAATTAGAAATCTTATAATGGACCGTGGCTGGGTCTTCCATCAGGAAAATGAGCTAAAACAAACTCATTACAAAATCAAAATCAATACAAAAATGTGTCACTGAGCACAAAATGAAGCTTCTGCCATGGCCGTCCCCATTACCTGACCTGAAACCTATAGAAAATAAGTGGGGTGAAAAGAAGAAAAGAAAAGAAGGCTCTGGAGAGATTCTGTATAAAGGAATGGTCTCTGATCTCTTGTCAGGTGTTCTCCAAACTCATCAGGCATTATAGAAGAAAACTCAGAGTCATTATCTTGGGAAAAGGATGTTTGCAGTAATTGGGTGCCAATAATTGTGGCTAACATGAACTAGAGAAAAACATTTATTTCCCCCACTTTCCATTGTTTTACTTCAATGAAAGGTTAGAATTTTGTGAATTTTTTGAATGAAAGATCAAAATGATAAACGATGCAGATTTATTTTCAAAGCCGCCTTTGCTGTGAATTAAGATAATGGAATTTTTATTTGATTTGCATATCTATAGTTAGGGTTAGGGTTAGGAAAACTCCTTCATTAGGATGTAATAAAATTTAAAATGTGTCCTTAAAAATAACACCTATTTCGTATTTGTTATGCATATTATACAGTTGAGGTCAAAAGTATACATACACCTCGTAGAATCTGCAAAATGTTAATTATTTTACCAAAATCAGATCAGTCATACAAAATGCACTTTTTTTTTATTTTATTTAAAACTTAAGAGCCAGGGGGTGAAAACTTTTGAACAGAATGAAGATGTTTACATTTTTCTTATTTTGCCCAAATATCTTTTTTTTTTTTTAATTTAGTCATTTTCATTTAGTGCTGCCCTTCAGAAGCTACAGAAGATATTTAAATGTTCCATAGAACAAAATAATTTACATTTACCCTAATCTTTAAATTAAAAAAAAATGTCACTCCCCGGCTTTTAATGCACTGTTTCCTTCTGGAGCATCAGTGAGCGTTTGAACCTTCTGTAAAAGTTGCATATGAGTCCCTCAGTTGTTCTCAGTGTGAAAACATGAATCTCAAAATTCAACTATTATTTTCTTTTGTGGACTATATGTAAAATAATTAACATTTTGCAAATTCTGCAAGCTGTATGTAAACTTTTGACCTCAACTGTACTTTATATATGTCCCCTTGGAATGGAACCTATGACCATTTTCTGCTGTATTTTTAAAAGATGCACTGGCTGACAATAGAAAATGCATTTTATAGAGTCATATTTCACTTTTAGCACCCAGGCATAAATGCATTTATGAAATTGTGAACAGAAATATTGTCTTTGGTTTGTCTTTTATTAAAAGTCTGGGAGATGTTTGAGGAAAGTTGGGAAACTAAAAACATTCTACATTTTTATTCTACTGCACATTGTGCATCTATATTCTTGTGCATATTGCACATTCACTGAGTGAAAATCAGACTGACAACTTGCACACCAGCACAATGTGATCCCAGACGTCTTTGAGAAATGCACTGACTGATGTGTGAACAAAGGAAGGTCCAAAGAGTCAGCAATCCCAAAATGCTAAGAAAACAACAGCTGTCACATTTGGTCAGCAGAGAGGGATCGAGATGCTTGTACCACATGTAAAGGACGCGCTGGAGTTGTGGGTCAGCTGTTTGAGGTGATGCCACGTGGTTCATTTGCTCATCTGGTTGCCCCGGGATGTTTTGGAGGAAATCTAGGCCATGTCATCTGTGCACACATACTCCCCTGATGCAGCTCTTGATGATTACCAAGTCAAACACACACTTGCATTGGCTTAGAGATGAGTACTGCATCTGCGCTAAAATGACTACACACACACACACTTGCAATCAAAAGTGAGAAAACATCAAGCAGACATCCTTGCCTCTTAGTTGTCCTCTGCGTTGCATCATTTTCTCTTGGGTTCTTCACTGAATTCTGAACACTGACATCTGAAGCGCTGAGGATTCACAAACATCAAAGCTCAGCAGATGGCAACCAATCCTAACTGCAGTTAAAGACAATTAAAGAGACATTTCACCATGTGAACAGTAAGAATGGGGTTAAATAATAAATTAAAAGTTAAAAACATGACATAAAAATACTTTCAAAGGAATAGTTGATCTGTTCCACTTGGTTGGAATATAGCACATGAGTCATATGAAATAGTTTTTAGGATAGTTTTCTGGTGTGTGTGTTTTTTGTTGTTGTTGTTGTTGGTTTTTTTTTGCCTTTTGTCTTCATTCATTGTAATTGCATGGAAAAGAGTAAAAGCAAGCCTTTTGTGTTCCATAAAATAAAGAAAGTCACACAGGTTTAAATATATGTATATATGTACACACCTAAATTCAAATATTTTACATTTATGAATATTAAGTACATTTAAATATATTAATATTAATTAAATACACAATTATTCATTCATTTTAAATATGCAAAAATGAGCAAAAAAGTCATTTTTTTCTAAAATATGTAAAACATTTATTTTATTTATATAATCTATATTTATTTATATAGAAAATGCTATCTACTATATTTATCTATCATACTACTGTATTTATTTGCTAATATATTTTTAGCCATTTTTGTATATTTGCATATATTAATAATAATTAAGTTTTATATATCCAAATTTTTGCTAAAATATGATTCATCTATTTTTTTCAGTTATCATTATATTTATTTATATTTGTCTATATTTATATTAATCTATGTTTGTTTTATATATATATATATATATATATATATATACACACACACACACACACACTATACTTATCTACCATACTACTGTATTTATTTGCTAATATATTCTGGCCATTTTTGTATATTTAAATATATTATTATTAATTAATATATGTTAATGCATATATTAATAATAATTAAGTTTTATATATCCAAATTTTTGCTAAAATATGATTCATTTGTTTATCTATTTTTTCAGTTATCATTCTATTTAGTTATATTTGTCTATATTTATATTATATATATATATATATATATCTACTGTACTTATCTACCATACTACTGTATTTATTTGCTAATATATTCTGGCCATTTTGTATATTTAAATATATTAATATTAATTAAGTGTTAAATATCAAATTTTTTGCTAAAATGTATATATATATATATATATATATATATATACATATATTATTAAATCATTATACTTCTACTTTGAGTAGCCTGTTCCAAAATGCAGGCTACTGTAAGACTTGCATTTAATGCATTTCTTGCCCCTGAAAGACATTTTGAAATATATTTTTTATATTAAAGCTGAAACTAAATATATTTAAAAAAATTTAAATATATTCCATTGAGCTTCAATGTTTGCACCATATATTTAGCACACATTTAAAATATATTTTGGTCAAAAATGTATATATATGGGATAATGGGAGTTGGCAAATGATGACAGAAATTTCATTTCTGGTGAACTAATCCTTTAACTTCCCTTTTAACCTCAAACGGCAATAAAACTGAATGACGCAATGAACTGACAGCCTGCAAAATAAACCTTGTAATTTGGAGCGCAGCTGGAAAAGACATAATGCATTACATTGAGATTATATCACTTTATGATGTAAGTGAGAAGAGCAGTTGTGAGAGCAGGGGTTTCTTTCTTTTCACTTGATGGATAGCTCCGAAAATGCTTGTCGATACTGCGAGCACAAAAGCGCCTGCCACCATCTGAGCGCTTTCAGTTTGAGTAGGTGTGCTTTTGGACGCTTGGTTTTAAGGATAAAGAAGCTTAAGCAAGCAGCCACTGACACAGACACTCAGTTATTGTTGGGGCTCATTTAGAGACGCATCCATCAGCCTTGGGCTGCAGAAGTAGGCCGTGATTCTGACCACTGGTCTGCTACATCTGCGATTCACCCTCTTCCACATGCGGGGTTGGGGAACTGACAGATGATGAACGCCCATTTGTACTAACAAAAATGCATGGAAACACCTGTGTAGGTCTATAACTACAGATACGCACAATAAAACAAGTTACTTTGCAGTTATTTCCTCATTTTGTGCTTTCATTGCGATTAAAGCTGGTAAATGATGACAGTCCTAATGCTCAAGGTTTAGTGCCGCTTAGTAATGTTGCTCATTAAGAAGCAGTGAAAGAATGTTTCCAATTTGCATTGCATTTATCTAATTAACCTTATTTAAATAACTTCATGTTTTATTTGCATTTTGCACACATACATACCATGCATAGCTTTTGAATTCCATCCTTTCTGCTATATACAGCATTTAATATATAATATATATATATATATTATATATATATATGTATGATAAGATTAAATATGCATTTCCACAATTAAACAAACACAGATGTAGTATTTGTAATCTTTAAATCAACACGGTTTAATGAACATATGGTCCATGATTTGAGTAATTAATTTTATGCTGATCTTTAATGCCCCGTAAGGTGTTTTTCCTTGAAAAAATGCTGAGAGGTCTAAATGTACCCGCCCAAGCTGTTCTGACAAAACAAAAGAGGAAAAGAATTACAATTCATTTGCTCAGATTGCATAGTAAGTGCAATTAATTTCATCCGATTAGCGCGTAATTAACTTGAATCCTTAGACCGCATGAATAACCATAGGTCTCATGACGACAGGGTTTTTCAGCATAATCTTCACAAAAGTACCATTTTAGGAGGTGTAATTGAAGTAATTTGTATTGCTAAACCATGCATGTCTTTTCACTGAAGATGCAATCTGAATTTGTAAGACATCACTGGTATATTTTTCTTCTGGGCTGTTATCAGGAGTGGAATCTGGGTTGTTCATACCATAAAGACTTGACATTAAGTCTCAGGAGCTGTTAAAGGTTACAGGTATTCTGCAATACAAGAAAAACAGGAGAGACATGAAATTCTGCACTGAGCTGGCGTGTTGGATGTTTGTCCTCTAATACCTGAGAGCCCGGGGCCAGCAGACCCACGGGTGACGCGCTTCAGCATTATGAGAAAAATAGTGTCTATTTCAAACCAAAATATAAACAGAAACAGCCAACAAACATCTACCGCCTTTGGCTAGAATGTCATCTCCCACACTGATTACAGGAAATGATTCTCTTAACAGCACGTCCGTGTGCAAAAGTTCAAGTACATGGATAATAGGGGGGAACCAACAGCGCTATGGATAGGTCAAACAGACATCTTTTCAAAATAACTGCAATAAAAACTATAAATGTACATTCTGAGCGCCGAGGTGCTTGGTTCTCAGGTGAGTTCTGCATTTGTGAACTTCATCATTACTGATGATGTCTGCAATTGGGTCACAGCTCTCCTCACCTGAGGTCCAATCTCATGCATATGCATAAGACCCATTTTCCCATAGTCAAGACCGGGCTGGGGCTCTGTCTTATCTCTAGCTTTTACAGCTCCACTGTTCACCATGTTTGAGAGTCAATAGATTCCACTTCAGTCACATTGTATCTAACAGTTTCTTGATTTCAAAATAATATCCAAAGGCTTATTCGGATAGTAGTTGTTTTTTATGGTGATGTAAGGCAACTTCAGCATTTGCAAGGACTAGTGTGTGATTTTATTGCTACCCAAATCCAGGGCTAGTCTGTGAAAAACACCAAGGCCATGTGGTAATTTAATTGCCGCCTGAATCTATCAGTTTACAAGATGGGATCAATTCAAATGTTGTTTTGTAAGTCCATTTTGACCACTGCCAAGTACCATATGGTAACTGTTGCACTTTGAGAACATGCATTTTAAATATGAAAATTTTTCGGAAATTGAATAATATTACATCACCATTCCACTACAGCAAGTAGGAGCCATTAAAGGGGTCCTATTATGCTCTTTTATAAAGTCTTGATTGAATGATGTCTTGACACCCCGTACTAGAACATGCTTTCATGCTTGGTGGTTCAAAAAACGCATTATTTTTAACATTATTTACATTATTACAATACATTTCTCCCAGCTTGGCACACATGGCTCGTTTAGTTCCCGGTTTGATGGTCCACCTTCTGAAAAATGAAATGTGTTGTGATTGGTTAGCTGTCCCAGTGCGTTGTGATTGGAGAAGAGCGGTGTTTCAGTACTGCCACGCCCCTTGTCAAAGAAGCAAGTTCCGTGTACAGCTGCACAAGCTAGATTAAAGTGATTCTTACGTTTTAAATATAGATATTGTTCTTACAAAACTGCATTGATTCGCTACAGGAGGCCTTTACTGACCTCCCCGGAGCTGTGTGAGGCACTTTTTATTATGGATGGATGCATATTATTGGACTTGTTTTGGACTGATGAAGAGAAACACCCGTCTATGCCATTCTAAAGCATGGGAGTGCCAGGATAATTTTTAATATAACTCTGATTGTATTTGTCTGAAAGAAGGAAGTCATATACACCTAGGATGCATGGAGGGTGAGTAAATAATACATTACAGTAGTGTTGAGTCTTATCGTCAGCCTGCGAGATCGTGCTAATTTATTTAATTATTTACATACTTAGTTTCATTGCCCAAAACCAGCTCCCTCATAAGGCTTAAAGCAGCCAAACATTATCAAAGAACATCATCACTGAGTAGCCTAGCCTATTCTAGTGCAAGTTCATGCGTTTTAAAAACACTTGTGTTATAAGTGAAGCTATCTACACTGTATGATGAATAAATGTCTGAAGCAGCCACTCTAATTCAATTCAATTTCTCTATTCAAACTTTATCTATTCTCTATTCAAATTATCTTTATTCAAATTATTATCTCTAATCAAACTATTCAATTCAAACTCTAGTCAATACTTGTGTTTATACCAGCCACGCTCTTTGCGCTGCATCACTAAAGTTAGGATAATCCCCCACCTCGTCCCTACCCACCCCCCCAATAATTTGAATTTCCGTAGGCAGGGTTTATGTTAATGATATTCTAATGGGCCACATTGTGACATCATTGCATGCGGAAAACAAACGCTGTAGTCCAAAGGAGCCGTTCGTTGTAGTTCTTGAAAAGGGATTTTTTAAAAACAAAATATCTCCCTTTGGAGTGGACTTTGAGATTTGTAACTTTGTAGATCTTTTTTATGCCTAAAGGTACACACCACACACTGACTAAAATTCAAAAAGTGAAAGAGCATAATAGCACCCCTTTAAGAAGAAAAAATGAGAATAAAATCATGTAAACTTTAGAAATGGGCCATTATTATGGCCAAAATTGTAAAATATTTATTACATACATTATCATGAATTAGTATGGATGCCCGTTTCCACCACTACATAAAAAAAAAAAAAGTAATTGTGACATTTTTCCTCACAATTCTGACCTTTTTTCTTGCACTTGCAAAATATAATTTTTTTTAATATGACTGGACATGTGAGAGGTGCATTTCCTTGTTCACAGTATCACAGAAGTATGGAAGACTGTTTCCGCCACTGAATAAAAAATAAAAAAAGGTTATTGCGACTTTTTATCTCACAGCTTACATCTCGCAATTCTGAAATTCTACATTAATATTTTTATATTAAAAAGACTGTGTATACAGAATTTATACAGGATCTTACAATTCTGACTTTATTACTCAGACTTGTGACTTTATTCCTCTCTATTTTCTCTCTTGCATCACACAATTCTGACTTTACAACTTGCAATTGTGAGTTTATATCTTACAATTCTGACTTTTTTCATTTAAACTCAGAATTGTGAGATATAAACTCAAAATTCTGAGTTATGAAGTTGGTAAAAGCAATTATTTTTTATTCAGTGGTGAAAATGGACTTCCATGCAGAACTCTCTGCTCTACCATGAATAAAATGTCATCTGAATACATGAGTTTTATCACTGCAAATTTATTTTTACAGCCCCCCTGCATTGCTGGTTGCTGTTTTGGGTATTTGCCAAGACGTTGCTATGTAGTTGCTAAGTTGTGCTGAGTACTTTTAACTGTCGCTGTCTTGTTACTATGGTGTTCTGGTGGTTTTAATCTGGTTGCTACAGAAATAAAAATGTCTGTGATATTTTGATAAGCAAGCTGGTTTATGGCATCTTTTTGTCATCTGTTTCTATCACCATGTGGAAATGTAAGTCTGATCAATTAGAGTAACTCTTATCAACAGCCCACAAGATTTCCGCTATAATTCATGTCCATGTCTAGGACAATACGTGAGCCAAAACTAATAGTACTCATGACTGTTCCCTTAGCAAGCAGCAGTAATCATGCAACATCCTGTTATAAACATAGTGCATTAAAAACAGGCTCAAGTTTTATTTCAACATTCAAAACTGCTTCTTTTGCTTTGGCTTGAGCTTATTAGCATCTCTTGAGAGGAGGTTTCCATAACAACACCGAGACCCTCTTTTCAAAGAAAGTCATTAATTTCTCCAGCGGAGTATGGATCCTTTGTCTCGTAAAACATTCTATCTGCAGACACTAACAAGGATAATGCTGGCAGTCTCTGCGTTCCTTTCATTCTTGCTTTGCTGGCAGCAGTTTAAAAGAAACGGATGAAGCATTCTTTATATTTAAGGTCTTGTTTTATTTTAAGTCGCATCAGCTTTTTACACAGCTCCGTCACTCACTGGCCAGCATTTTTTATAGAAACTCCAAGAAAAATAGAGCCAGATAGATTTTGCGATGAAAGAACTCTCTAACCTTGTCAGACTACAAAAATACGGTACTTATTATTGTCGGAGTTTACTGCTTCGTAATTTATAAAGGTTTGTGTTTCTGTTAGATTCTCATTGTGGCAAAACAGCAGTTCAAAAATCAACATTCAGCCCTGGGGAACTGCCAAGTTTAACGCTGTCAATATGCAGTTAATTCTCCATTCCTGGAGTCTGTGTGGCCATTTTACCTCACCGGTCCAATTACTCCATCCAGCCATGGACACGCAGGGGGACGGTCCTTATCGGCTGAGCCTGTGGAGGCAGCCAGCAGTGGCGTAATGAGTCACACTCAGCACCCCATGACTGAGCAATGCTCAGTGTCATTTTTGTTCAACCTGACTGGACTAATGTGCTCGGACATATACCTGGCGGTGCATAGGCTGAGGGACTATGATGTTGTGAGATTGTATTTGTGTAAGATTTGCTCCTGTTTGGTTTAAAACACATCTGTCTGGCAATCCTTCAGACTGAACTGACTGAAACTATTCATTACTGACTGGACGTCAGCCGTTAGGCTCAGAGAGTCAGATTGAAGCTGGTTTGAGTTGTCCGTTTAGCTCTGTAGTTCAGTCCTTACCACATATATGATCAAACAATAGCAAACACCACAGATATTTCATCAGTGCTAGGCACACATAGTCCACGCTTACCTCCATGGTGGAGATGTGAATCTATACCTCACAGATGCTGAAAGAAAGAGGATCTCAAGGAAAGTAATATTGATTTTTTGCAGGCTGTGAGACTCCCACAGGTCGCTCCATTTTCACACTTCATCTTCCATCTCCAGCCTCACGTAATCACATATGCTCATCAACAGACCTTAGGCTCCTCAACTGGAACGGAGAGAGGAAATAAACATCAACCACTGACCTTGCAGAATGTATCATAATATAGAGAAATGCAGTTGCTGATTGTGCTATTTACTTACCAGTAGTTTGTGTCTTGAAAATGTACGAACCTCAGTAGGACATTTGTATGTGAGAAATTTACACATGCAGATGGTGAGCCTACAATATAGAGTACATTAAAGATCAATTGTAGATTGCAATAAACAGTCAGCAACGCAATTCTGTTTCCAGAAATGGACATTATGAACATTGATTTTACAACCCACTATTGTCATGAAGTTAATATTCGCTGAATGTTTAGGAATTAGATAAACCGAAGGGCGAAAATAGACTGTTTTGATAGACCTACATAGAAAATGAGGTTCAAAAGTACATGCAGTTTCCTAAAATTCGTTCTGCAGCAGCAGCGCCATGGCAAAATAATTCTGATTTGAGTTGTGAATGTGAGTTCTTATTAAATAAAATCCACCGCAAGAGATAAATTCATGAACAAATGACTTTTATGAACTCATCGTTTGAGTGAATTGCATACATATAACACAATTCAGTTAATAGTTCAAAAAGACGTTTTATCGATTTTAATTAGTTTGACAAATCCTTTACTCAGTACATCACTTAGTAAACCTCTTAACGATTATTACCTTCATGGAGGTTAGCGTCGAAAGGAATCACGTCAACAACAACAAACTCCACCGTGTAGACCGATTTACCAACAAATGACTCTTACAAATCAATCGTTTTAATAAATCGCATACACAGGTTATTGGGAGCAACGGGAGAATTCCCGATGACCTGGCATTCAATTGGCCCGTTGCCCTACAATTTATTTTTATTTTATTTTATTTTATTTTATTTTAAATATTGTTTTTGTTGTCTGCCAAATGTACTAAAGAAATTATTTCCAAATTCGCCATTTAAAAAAACTCTATTAAATCATGAATAAGGTTAGTCTTGACTGGCAACGCAATTGGCCTTGTGCATGCTCCTACATCTGTAAATAGACTATTGTACTTTTGTCTTTGTTTACTTAGTTAAGCATTAAACTCCTAGCAAAAGTTAGCAGTAGTAGTTATTTACTGCAAAATTAACAAAAGGACATATGTGACCCTGGACCACAAAACCAGTCTTAAGTCGCTGGGGTTTATTTGTGGCAATAGCCAAAAATACATTGTATTGGTCAAAATTATTGATTTTTCTTTTATGCCAAAAATCATTAGGAAATTAAGTAAAGATCATGTTCCATGAAGATATTTTGTAAAATTCCTACTGTAAATGTATGAAAACTTTAATTTTTGATTAGTCATATACATTGTTAAGAACATTATTTGAAGAACTTATTATAGAACAAATATTATAGAACAATATTTAGATTTTTTTGTACCCTCAGATTCCTGATTTTTAAATAGTTGTATATTGTCATATCCTAACAAACCATACATCAATGTAAAGCGTATTTATTCAGCTTTCATATGATGTATAAATCTCAATTTTGAGAAAATGACGCTTATGACTGGTTTTGTGATCCAGGGTCACATATTTACTATTGTAACAAGTAGGGATTTAGCAGACAAGTATTCACAACATTTTAAAACAGGTTTAGATGCCACTAAGGCAGACAACAACACAACCCTTATGAAAATTACTAAAAATAAAACCAAAAACATATGGTTACTATAGTTAAACCATGGTAACCACAAATTAACAATGGTTTTGCTACACTATATAGTTTCACCTTGGTATTTATAGTAAAACTCTGGTTATACAAATAGTAATCAATCTGCCAAAAAAAACAAAACACACTGGTTATACTTTTACCATAGGCCTAGTAATACCATGGTTAATTTTCCTTAGAACAAAACATGAGCCATAATCATGCCAAAAGGCTTCAGTTTTAAGATTTTAGATTTTTCTAGCAAGATATATTCAAGATTAGCAAGAATTTAGGCAAGATAAAACAATAACACTTGGTCATAATGTAATATTTGCACGGCCCCAGCCTAGGGATTTAAACTTTATGTGATGATGATGATGATGATGATGATGATGATGATGATGATGGCCATACAAAAAATATTGTTGTCTGTGTTTTCAAAATTTGTTGTTGTGAATGGCCTGGATGAGTGTGAGATTTCCCAGCCTGAAATTTTGTCCCAGTCTTTTTTGACCCAATTAATAGTTAAAAAAGTTGACTGATTTGAATGAGCTTGACGAATCCTTCATGAATCCATCATGTAGTTAACTTCATAACTTAACAACAACAACAAAATGTGACGTTACCCCAAAAAGTGTAGACCCTTACGAATCCATCATCTTAGTGAATCACATACCGATTTGAATCAGTTTAACAAACCTTCACTTAGTACACCACTTAGTAAACTTCTTAACGATTACCATCATGGAGGTTAGCGTCGAAAGGAATCGCGTTAACCACAACAAAATCCACCGCAACAAGTGTAGACCGATTCACGAACAAATGACTCTTACAAATCAATCTTTTTAGCGAATCACATACATATAGCTTAACATATTTCAATTAATAGTTCAAATAGTTCAATTAATAGTTCAATAGTTCAACAGCAACAACAAAATGTAGCGTGACAAGTGTAGACCGATTCACGAACAAATGACTCTCAAATCCATCATCTTAGTGAATCACATACCAATTTGAATCAGTTTGACGAATCCTTTACTTAGTACAGCACGTAGTGAACATCTTAACGATTACCTTCATGGAGGTTATAGCGTCGAAAAGAATCACCTCAACAACAACAAAATTCATGAACAAATGACTCTTACGAATTAATCGTTTTAGTGGAATCGCGTCTTTACTGGCTCATTGTTCATACTACAACATGAATATAGCAACCATTGCAGCACGCAGTGATGGTGTTTTATTACTGAGTGATTTAGTGGTTTTGAATAAATCCATTGAGAGAATGAGATTATTCACAAAGACTGTCAACTGAGTTACTGATTGAATTTTGAATGAATCAGTTGTGCAAAAGATTCAAGTGATTCAATTTTAAATTATTTGTCGACACCGACTGATGTAATGATGTGACCTGCAGTTACAGTCACTGAAAAAAACTCAACAGATAAGTAATGAAAACAGTACAAACATTGTTATATCAGCTATATGTAGCTATATAAGAACAAATTATTAGAAAGTAGATGAAGTACATATATAAGCAGAAGGCTTATGCATCTAACAGAGTTCCCATTGCCATTATGTCCATTATAAAGACTGAGTCACCTGTGACCTTCGTTCATGGTAGCACACATCTTTTCTGAGTCACTGACACCCACTTAAGCTCACACTCAATGAAGAACATGTCATAGTATCAAGGTAGTAGGATACTAAAAAAAATTAAGATAAAATTGCTGAAATGACTCATGGTTTTATTATCTTCCTTTTTTCTTGAGATCTTGTGAATCTCTCAGCCCAGGCATATGTCCCGAGAGCTATTCTGCTAAAATAGCATAAAATATTATTGCCCATTAGTGACAATGAGTCTTATCAGATAAACAGCACTTGTGTGTGTGTGTAGTGGAGAATGAGAACGTATTTGCACGCATGTAAGTAAAATTCTGCGTAGGTGTCTCTGTGGGCACATAAGTATGTTGTAGTATTTTTTGGCACTCTGTTCTCATCGTTTTGGGCCCCGGGGTCCACTTCACTCAAGAGCAGGATTCAGCAAAAACAACCTTGCTTGAGAGCAAAGTACATATTGCATAAAAACAAGGACCTCCGAATACACACAGCTGAGCACTGCAAAACATTAAAATACATTATGCACACATTATAATAAATTAAACAGGACCAGAAAGAGCTTCAGATGTACATTTACATTTTAGATGGTTGCATTATTACATAAGCTGTTATTCACTGATTATCTTCCACTTCAGTGAGCTCTACGCTCAAGAACTGCTGCAAATGGAGTCGGTGAGTTAAACAATAGAACCGGAGTACACTGTAAAAAATAAAAAACACAATTTGTTGAGTCACCTTAAAATAATTTGTTACCCTGCTGCCTTAAATTTTTAAGTTCAGTCAACTAAAATAAGTTTAGTCAACTTGAAATGTTAAGTTGTACTAAGTAACAACTTAGATATTTGTGTTTGCTAAACTTAACAGATGGGTAAGTAACCCAGCTGCCTTAAAATTTTAAGTTGATTCAAATCAACTATCTAAGTTGTCACTTAGTATAATTTAACATTTCAAGCTGAATCAACTTTTTTTGAGTTGACTGAACTTAAAATTTTAAGGCAGCCAGGTTACAAATTATTTTAAGTTGACTCAGCAAATTGTTTTTTACAGTGTAGTCTAATTCATGAACGAATAGCTATTTTGAGCTGATTTTTTCCAAATTAATGTCTGGGTGATTACATACACAAATGTGTTCACAGAACAAAGACCTTGATGTTTTGGAGGCTTGTAGGAAGAGACAAAAATTGGAATTGTAGCAGAAAAACAGAAAGTGTCCCATTCCAACCTTGTTCACACAAACAGTCTCTCAGGCTCATGTCTTTTGCAGTAATCAAAGGAAAGCGAGTTCATGGCAGCCCAGACAACAGGTTCTAAACATCCTCCTCATCTGATACTAAGATAGAAACAAGCTCAGAGCCCGCTGGCTACACTTCATCTCTCTCACACAAGAGCCATCATCTAATACGATATGCTGTGTCCAGTCATGTAAAATGCATCGTGAGTGCACCATAATACTCTCTCCCATCCTGCACTGCCGAGTCAGCCTGAAGAGCTTTGAACCCTGAATGAAGACGGACTGAATTAATACTGAAGTCTGAAAGCCGAATGGATCCAAGAAGCATATGGCAATGAACTGTGTTTTTATGGCTGCAGATGAAGAGGTGGGAGGGTCTTAAACCATATGCAGCCGCTGTGGAGTTTTATGATATCTGAGCACCCATAACTTTTGATTTGTATACAGTTTTTCCTCACTTTCCCTTAAAGATGAAGTGTGTATTTTTTGTGTGTACTTTATCCTACAGTACAACAGTTCTTTCTGGTCCTCAGATCAGACTGGCTAAGAGCCTTTTCCAGGAGTGTGATATTGTGGCGATAACAGAGCTCCAACTGTTTCACCATTTGTATCACTCCGCTTGTGGTATTTCTCACAGTGAGTGTCATGGCGGATGCCCGAATGCACTATAATTTTATAAATAACAATGTTTTTGTGTCATGTAAAGTAGTTTTAAGACTGTTTTAGGTGAGAATGTACTATTCAAATATGTGGTTTGGTAATAAAGATAACATCTGTTTAAGAAATTGCTTTGACATTTTTGTTCAGCAGCCATTCAGCACTCATGAACCCACCAAGAGCAGTGTCACCTCAGCAAGATCTTATGGAATTTTCTGCTGATGTCTCTATAGTGGTTAAACATGAGATATAATTAGTTTTGAGTAAATCAAACAGGTATTCTTTGGTCTCATTAATCTATTGTTGTTCCAGAGCCAATCGTTTTGGCTAAAGGGCAAAATCTCATCAAGTTATATTTTGTGTAAGTTTAATGCTGTATGTAAGAGAGTTGCCTTTGTACTTTTGCTTTGTACAAAATTGCTCTGTTTGCTGTGGAGTCAAGAAATCTGTAAATATGATTAAAAGATTAATATGAGACAAAACTACAGAATGTCACATTTTATTATTGGGTGTTTCATCACATACTGTAAATGTTTCACCAGCTCTTTCAGATCAGCACTTTTAGAGTTTATCCCACTATCTGATGTGAGCATAAGTATTGGATTGCCTCACAGGTCTTTCTGAGTGATCAGCTGGGTCCTTTTGCATTATGTGTTCAGATATTAAAAGCAAGGAATGTGTCGTATCAGTTATATCCATTGCGTCTACATTCTGAGTCTTGCATTTGATGACAACACAGACAAACCAGGATGAAGACAAGCGAGCTGACTCTGAGAGAAAAGCAAGCAATTTGGAAGTCAAATTAGGAAGTCAATTAGAACTATAGAAAAACCAAAGGGCACGGAGAAATCAAGAGTTTGGAGACCACCAGAGACATCAGCAGCCAACAATGACCTGATCAGCTGAGAAAAACAACAGCAGTTGATGACGGAAAACACCCTGCCAGTTCAGTCAAGGAGTTTATAAGGGGGAAAAAATGTAAAGTCTTAGAATACCCAAATCAATCTCCAGATTTAAATCTGATTGAACATGAATTTCACCAGCTGAAGAGAGGAAGAAAAGCAGAAACTCCCCAAAACAAGGAACAGTTGGAATTGGCTGCATTAAAGGCTGGGAAAAGTGTTTCAAAGGATGAGACCAAGAGTCTGGTGATGTCTATGGGTTGCAGACTCACTGTTCTGATTGCGCGCAAGGGATCTGCAACAAAATAATAGATTTTAGTCTTTTACATCCTTACATCCTTTACTGCCTTAAGTTCAACAAAGCAATTTTGTCTTGCTGTTCCAATACTTATGGAAGGCACTGTATAAATAATATTATTTAGTAATGGGAAACTGTGTGTGTGTTTGTGATGGTACTTACATTATTTCACAATTAGATGGCGACAAGAGACTGCTTTTATGAGTTAGTCAGCAGTAAAGTCTTATATATTAAAGTAGACTGAAACAGGATTGTAAACAAGGAAGTTATTTTACCTTCAAGAACACCTTGTAAGATGTAGACAACAACTGTACTGAGCAGCACTGTCATTGGAAATCACCCTTAACAGATGAAAGGACAGTATGACAAAGATATCGCTTTCTCAGTGGACATTCAAAATAATGTTTTATTGTGAAGATTGAGCTGAAGAATGAATGCTGTATCACATTCAGGTAATCACACTCCCTTAGTACATCTTTCTCTCATAACACTCTACAAATGGCCGCACCGCTCTAATGGGAAAAAATGACGTGGATACATTTTCAATAAAGCAATGCAACATAACTTGTTCTAAAGTGAGATTTGGCGAAAGGAAGTAGTTCCACACAAAAGGGAGTTTTTAAACACACTCAGTTGTTGTTTCTAATGTATTTGCACACTCGTGCTATGGAACTGTTGTATAAATTTATAATATATAATATATTAATTATATATAATATATTAAATAATCCACTTGGCTCACAAATGCTCTTCAGTTAGAATGGGCATGAAGCCAAATAGTGGTGCAGAAATTACACTCTTCACCTTTAAGGAAGGTCACAGAAAATACTGCATTATTATTCTGTGATGAAAACTTGAGGGAGTCTGAAACTTCACCCTAGATCACAGCCTCTCCACAAGATGCATCTTTGGCCTTCATGTTAGCCCTTGTGGACAGGAAAAACCTTATGACCTTCCTTGTCTTTGCCAGTCATAAATATCCAGCTGCAATATGAGTCATTGAACTGTTCATAATCGATGAAGGCCATAAAAACACAACTGAAATATTCATCACTGAAGTAGGAGCTACTGTTATGAAAAAGAGAGAGCGTGTTCTTCCTGAAATTTCTACATTTCTCTCCACTTGAACCTTCACACCTGAATTTTTATAAAAGCAATAATATAAATTTTTTTTTAAAAACTTGTTTGGTTGCAGATTCAAGTGAACATTCGAGTATCAGTAAATGAAGCACGTGTGCATCTTTTGTTATGAGGCAAAAGAAGCCCATTCCCTTCCTCTCAGTGCCTCTGTGTAAGGTGCCAATTTCATTCGGAGGGTCTTGGTTTGTGACATTTACAAATCTATTCCAAAAAGGTCACCTTCTTATTAGAGCCTTTTATTAACACTGGAGAAGAATGGCACGGGAAATGTCACACCTTTTATCTATAATTTTATCTATTATTCAAAGCTGCTTTTTGCTTCTGGCACTCAAACTGGAAAGGTTGTGTGGATGTGTGTGTGGGTTTGCTTAGCTATTCTTTGAGGAAATTTTGTCCCCAGAAGTAAGCCGAATCTGATAAAAGCTGTTAAAAGCCAACTTTTTTGGAAAAACATAATAAATAATTTCTTAATAAAAATCTAAAAATCTGAGTGTATAAGGTTTAAGTGCAAGAGACAGAAAATAGCATTAGGTTATACAATTATTTGCAACTAACAGAACTCTGAAATCCTTGTTTCTGTTCAGTCATGCTATAGAGTGGACTGATATTTACTAATATTCATAGTCATTCATGGCAACGCTGTACATCAGTCTACCCTTCAGGTGAATGAACCAATGCAGCTTTCACGCATTTCGTAGCAAAATACTATGTAAACTTATTTCTGCCATGGAATAATATCTAAAAAAGAAAAGTTATGTATTTTTTTTTTCTCTGACAATTTAGCCTTTTTTCCTCATAATTGCACTTTCAAGTTATAATCTTGTAATTGTGAAAGTATATCTCACAATTCTGACTTTCTTTCTCATTGCAAATTTTAAAACTTTCTTCTTGGAATTTGAAGTTCATATCTCACAGTTTTTTCCCCCTCATAATTCTGAATTTACATCTCACAATTTTAACTTTTTTTTTCTTGGAGTTCTGAGTTTATATCTCACAATTTTTGCAATTGATTCTTGCAATTTTTACAGTTTTCTCAGTTTACGGCTCACAATTCTGTCTTTTTTCTCAGAATTCTAAGTTTACATCTCACAATTTTTTTTCTCAGAAATCTCAGTTCACATTTTTTCCCTCAGAAATTCTTAGGTTACATCTTTCTTTCTTTTTTTCTTAGAATTCTGTGCTAAATCTATATCTCACAATTTTGACTTTTTTCCCCTCAGAAACTTTCACATTAGTTTCTTCATAACTGAAAGTTTCACAGCTTTCAATTATGAGTTTATATCTTGCAATTTATTTTCCTCAGAAATCTCAGTTTATATCTCGGAATTGTTACTTTTGTTTTGGAATTTTGAGATTATAGCTCGCAATTCTGGCTTTTATTTTCCTCAGAAATCTCAATTCTGACTTTTTCCCCTCAAAAATCTTAGTTTACATCTCGTATATTTTACTTTTTTCTTGGAATTCTGTGTTTATATCTCACAATTCTGACTTTTTTTCCCTCAGAATTCTAAGTTTACATATCACAATTTTGAACTTTTTTTCTCAGAAATCTCAGTTTACACCTTGCAACTTTTACTTTTTTTTCTTGGAATTTTAAATTTATATCTCACAATTCTGACCTTTTTTCCCTCAGAAATCTCAGTTTACATCTTGCCATTTTTACTTTTTTCTTGGAATTTTGAGTTTACATCTCACAATTTTGACTTTTTTTTCTCTCAGAAATTCTTAGGTTACATCTTTCTTTTGTGTGTGTGTGTTTTTTGGAATTCTGTGCTTATATCTCACAATTATGACATTTTTCCTTAGAAATTTAAAATTTATATCCCACAATTTTGACTTTTCCCCTCAAAAACTTGTACATTTTGGAATTTTTACTTTCAAATTATGAGTTTATATCTTGCAATTTATTTTCCTCAGAAATCTCAGTTTACATCTTGCAATTTTTACTTTTTTCTTGGAATTCTGAGTTTATATCACGTAATTCCTAGACAGTTTATATCTCAGTTTTTTTTTTTGAATTCTGCCTTTTTTTAACCACATAATTTTAATAATAAAACTCGAATCAGTTTATACTTTGCATGTTTTTATTCATTTGTTCAGTAGATGCTCCAGATGTGTATTGGCCAACTTACGTCTTGCATTATAAAACACATTACATTATAAATCAACAAAACTCATTAAAAAGTTGATGGCAAACAAAAATATATAAGCAGTTAACAACTATAAAACAAATAGATTTGTCTGTTTGGTCCTTTGCTCTTTGTGAAAGGTTCTCATAGAACAATTAAAGCACATAGTGTATTGTCTGATCTAGACTTGCAGAAGTGTTGACACATTCTGTAATGTCCCTAATTGCTTGCTGTCGCTGTCATTGGGTGTTGGGGAATGTATTGGGTGGGTGTTAGCAGTTTTAAGCAAAACTCTCCACCGCTGTGTCTCAACATGCAGCTTTCCCATTAACATTTCATCTGCATGCATTAAGCAATCAGTTACAGGTCCCCTGCCATGACTGTCAGCCTCATTACGTCAAAATCTTCCCAAGGAGTTCTTCATCCCTGCTCCCAAGAGAGCCCCCGACATCGGAGCAGTAATAATGATTAAACTGCCATCAAATGCCTGGCTGGACTCTCAAGCCCTACACCAGTAAAGCTCACTGAGTGTTCAGCGCTGAGCACTTTTTAGGTGTACTCATGGAAACAAGAAGAGAGAGAGAGTATGAGCAGTGGGGAAAGATGAATTTAATTTATGTTTCTGTAATAAATGGGTATTTCATGGTTCAAGGGAGGGCTGCTAATGCAGGGACGGGGTCTACTTGAAGAGTGACATTATTTTAATTGGAGAAAAAAATCCTCTCCAGGATGCATTCGAGTGTGTGCTGTCAGACAGAAAATGTTACAAATAAGGAGGTGAGCAAAGAGGGTACTTGGGCTCAATAATGAATGCTTTATGCAGAAGACCTAATGTTTAGTTCGCAAGAAATATCTCGCTTCTGAGTTTGGAGGGATAATCCTGACAGGAATGGATTTTCGTTTTTAGTTATTTACACTGAAAACAAATACTCCATGAATGATGACTTTTCTGGCCATTCTCAAAAGATTTTGACTTTTTGACTTACAAAATGCTTGAGTTTGCTAACATTTATAAAGTTAGTTTTTATTCTTTATTTTATTATTTCATTACTGAAGCAATGGTTCTAACATCAAAAGAACCATTATATTGCATTTGCCTATGTATATATATTACTTTTCATTTATCTTATGAAAACTAATGTTCAGCATGGATGTAATCTCAGGGATTTGTTGGTGAGGATTGAGGGATTGTTAATTTGCTTTGTACTGAAAAACCAATAAAAGAAGAACTTGCACATCTTTCATAACTTTCTAATGTGAGGAAGAATAAAAATAGATGTGACAGTATGCGCCCGCATTTATACCACTTTAGTTCACATACAGTAAATGTAGTGTACCTTTGACCTCTTCTGTCATACGAAGCGCAGAGAGATGCAATATATAGAAGGAGATATGGAGAAAAGAACATAATCATTGTCATTTTTCCAATAGCGTGGCAGCATTATCTCTTGCAGGCAAACCGTTGGTGTAATCCAGTTTATCCAGCGCAGCAGTTATTCTGGAATTGTTTTCCAGCCCAGGACATGGACATCAGCAGGCTGGAGTGATTGTTTATGTAAGGTTTTGAGTAACCCCCTTGTTATGATTGCCTCTGGGCTGACAGTGGTGAGGTCCAGATACAGGCACCTGTCAAAGCATGTCTCAACAGGACCAGCTGTTTGGAGGAAGTCGCCTGTCACAAAAACAAGATGAAACTGCCCCAAAAAAGCACTATAAATTGTTGTCATCATTGCTGCACAGACACAGCTATGACCCTAATCTTGAGCTCAATAAATCAAAAATTTGGAAATATGAATTTCCTGAAGAAACCAGTAAGAACCAGAACCAGTCTGACATAGTAATGTTTGACTTAACAAACGACATGGGTTTGGGGTAAGCCTGTTTGTTTTCTGGCAAAAAACAAAACAAAAAAACAACAACAGGAAACAGTTTTGCTTTAGAATTATTTATAAACTTATAGCATGAATGTTTTGAATTCTTTTTTTTAAGTATCAGTAATTTAATATTTCCATTTAGGTTTTTTATTTCAGTTTCAGTTATTTATTTTAAATACTTTTATCTTATACTTCATTTCAACTGTATTTCATTTAACTTAAACTTTCTTACAGGTTTTAGTTAGAGCTATCCTCGACTAAAGATTTTTCTGGTCGACTAGTAGACATTCATTTTAAGGATTAATCAACTATTATTTGCACGTTTAATAAACCATAATAATAATGATCCTTTAACTGCCTACATTGTGCTCAAGCGCACACAAAAAATCTTGCCACAGCGCACTGGCAGATATAATAATTATGAACGTTTCAGGGAAAAACAGCAAGAAGACTGCATAAAAGTTTTAATAATTTATTGATAAACTAGTGCTTTCTTTGTTTTCATTTCAAGAGATTAAGTCGGTGATTCGTCATCTCCACAGTAGTGGATGTGCCTACATGTTTCATACGGATTCCATAATCTGAGAATAATTGTTTTCTATTTGAATTGATTAATTTGAAAGTAGACATTTCACTCTCTCATTTTTCATGTATACACAGAGTTTCGAAGCTTCACGCTCAAGTTTACAGAGACCGAGATTGCAGAAAGCACATTCTGTTTGCTTTCATTATTTTACAAAAGCGCAACATTTTGTTGTTATTGTGAGTGCACATGAATGAACATAGAGTCTTTACAGATTCGAAAAATGTATTACTCTTATATGTATGACCAAAAATGACATTATTTTAAGAGCAAGTGACCGCACCAGCACCTCCATCTGTCATGCAGTGAGCCCGATACTACTCCGCACAGACATAGCGCACATTTTTCTAGGTTAACATTAGATTGAGTGGCCATGTAAAGTTGCGGTAACACTTTATTTTGATAGTCCACTTTAGACATTCTACTAACAGTAAGTAACTTTCCAACCGCATGTCAACTAGTCAGAGTATTAGTAGACTGTCAGCTTAATATCTTCTAGTACTCATCCAAACTTTGCAAGTATATGTCAACTTCTACTAATCCTAAACCTAACCTAACAGTCTGCTCTGAGAGTTAGTAGACATGTAGTTACAAATTAATGAGAATTAGCTGACATGCAGTTGCTCAGTTACTTATAGTTAGTAGAATGTCTAAAGTGGACTATCAAAATAAAGTGTAACCAAAGTTGCTACTACTTACATCTTTCAGATGAAAAGCCATATTTGAGGTCGATGAATGATAGTTGAGCATTTAGATGTCCTGCCCAATGTACTATATTACCATATAGAACCAGCTGTTAATGATCTGTCTGTCACGGACGGTGTGACTCCGCCAGTTTCTGTGGATTTTTTTGTTCTGCGACTGAGCGACTAATAAAATTTTGGTTGACCAAGCCTCTTCTCGCGACTAACAGTTAGTCGACTATTAGGGGCAGCATAGTTTTAGTTATCAACAACAACACTATTTGGAAACTTATGTTATGGATCTGTTGGTTTTGGGGTGATTGATCATGACATTTGCCTGATTTTACCCAATTCAGAAAAAGCAAATAAAATATAACAAAAGGAAAATGTGTATAAAATCTGTTTTGCCAGGTCTCTGAAAATTTGAGCTTGGTATTTTCAAAAGGCTGTGACATTTTTAAGAATAAAGTGCAGCCCCGTGACAACATTGAGAACAAAAAGTTTTGTTTTGATGGTTCAGATACATCTCAAAAGCTGACCACACCACACTAGGAATTCAGAAGAAGAGCTGCTTCCCTGCATAACATGTCAATCTGTATGACCGGAGGACAGGAAGCCTCACTGGGCGCTCAGAGGAGGGTGGAACGAGTGGTGCTTAGCATTCATTAGCCACAGCTTCAACAGTAATCACACTAGAATTCTGTCAATTACGCTCATCGTCCAGACCCGGTGTCATCGGCCCATCACATGGGCTATTTTCAGCTCTGGGGTTCACAGTAAGGAGGACATGTCTCTCTCTCTCTCTCTGTAGTCCAGCAGAATGACTAGCTATTTCTGTGCCACAGCATAGGTAGCCAATCTCATATTCACACCCACAAATAAGCCATGGTTGGTTGATTCTCCAGTAAACGACGTAAAAAGTGCAACGTTGTCTCAGTCAATGGAGTTTTGGCTAGGATTACTTGTCTAATAAATGGCAGACAGAAGGAGTGTTCAGAACTGGTGAACTGGTTTAAAAACATGTTTTCATATGTACAATGTGTATGTACAAGGGGTTTGGATATATACAGTATGTACCTTTATACAGTAGTCAACATTTGAAGTGGATCAAAACCTTTCATAAAAGTTGTCCTAAAACCAAAACAATACCCATTCTTGTCCTAGGACAACTTTGATGAAATTTTTTGATCCACTTCAAATGCTGACTACTGTATGTATTGGTATGTTTATAATATAGCTGTATGTGTGTGTGTATATATATAGAGGTGTTTGGATGTACTATAAGATTTATGTATATACATAAATCCACATGCCGCATGTAGTCAGTAAATTATTTAGCTGATCATGTTGTATACAATATTCTCAAACGATGACTGTGTAAACCCTGTTGTCCACACTTACAATTGCAGTATATTATCATGACATAATTGACATGAAATGTCCACTGAGTGACACTAAAAGAGTGTTTGTTTTTCCCCAAAACAGATTAAATGTCCATTGGGTGGCTCTATAACTTCCCTGATAGCACAAGTACATCTGAGAGACGTTCATTTGATGTCTGCATTTATATCTGCAAGACATATTTTTTACATTGTTTGCTCATCAGCAATACGTCTATAGACCGTTTCCTATCAGATGTCAAATAGACATCTATTAGATGTGTTTAAGGTGTTTATGATTTAGAATGTATGTAAAACTGACATCTTACAGACGTCTGTCAGATGTTTGTACACAGCAGATGCTTTCCAGATCAAGTGATCTTCAACAGACATCTTGCAGAAGTACGTGTGCTATCTGGGTCTAATTCTCTGTGACGTTTTAAAATAATGTCCCTGATAGCACAAGAATATCATGGAGATGTCTATTTGACGTCTGCATTAACATCTGCAAGACGTATTTTTTAGGGTGTTTGCACATCTGCAATATGTCTTTAGGAAGTTTCCTATCAGATGTCAAATAGACGTCTATTAGATGTCTTTAAGATGTTTATGATTTAGAATGGATGTAAAACTGACATCTTACAGACATCTGCCGGAAGTTTGTACACAGCAGATGCTTTCCAGATCAATTGATCTTTAACAGACATCTTGCAGACGTACATGTGCTATCTGGGTTTGCTCATCTACAATACATCTATTGGATGTTTCCTATCAGATGTCAAATAAACGTATATTAGATGTCTTTAAGATGTTTATGATTTAGAATGTATGTAAAACAGACATCTGAAAGATGTCAGATTTTTGTACAAAGCAGATGCTTTCCAGATCAAGAGATCTTACGCTATCTAGGGCACCATCTGCACTACACATAATTCTACCCGATAGCATGAACGAAAGGGAATGTGACGTAAAAATGTAATCGCAAACATGTTTTTTTTTAGCTTGTTTTCAGATCTCTCATCTTTCCGCTCTTTCATCATGAGTCATGTTTTTTACGGGATTCGAACCCAAGGTTTGCACATTCTTAGTCCTATTCCATGCCAGCTGAGCTATCAAGCAAGCTTGTTTTGCCTGAAAATCGAAACATACGGAGCTGTAATTATAACTATGTACGAAAACGATTACAAGTGATCACTGTTTTACCACCTCTAGTGTTCATTTCTGTTGGAAACTGCAGTGATATGTACTTACTGGTACTTATTTTGCGTCTTGAGAAAAAGCTCTCACATGTACGTTTCCATCATGAGATCAGGTAGCACATTTCAGTGCATATTCAAACTTACAAAAAATGTAGGAGAAAAAATTACATATAAATACCTTTAAAAAAAAAAAAAACTGAGAATAGGCTGATTTAACAGATCTGACTGTTTCATAAAGAGTTATCAAATAACCACAAAAACAGTCATTGATAAGCCTGAAGTTTCAAAGGTCTGAATGAATCAGAATGAACATTTTATAAGCACTGCTTTGTCATGTGAATTCAATATTTATCGCCCCACTTATGAATAGAATAAGACCCATATCAGTCTTGCGTTAAGTGCTAATATTGAGCAGCAAGACAATGCACATTATTTCTTAAAACTAGGGGCTAATCATTTGTCATTCTGCAATTGCTCCTGCAAAGTACAAAGCTATTCTGACATAAGCTGAAGAATAAAGAGAGAAAAGATGTCCATGCAGATGATACAGGCAACACAAATGTGTTCATGTTTTCTGACACCTCCCATTTCTGATCTGCAGCTGTCAGTCTGAAGCCCACCGCTCTCTTATCCTATATCTGCTGATGTGTGTTTGATGTTTGCGCGTAAAGGAGTGGGTGTGTTTCTCCATCTTTATTGTAGCGGAAAACATAGCTCTTTGTACATCAAAAGCTCTGTTCCACTGTTAGCCCACACTCCGCTGACACCGAAAAGCACACAGGAGGAGATGAGAGGAAGAGAAGGAGGAGTGGGGAAAAAACAGGGCCATCAGAACGGATGTGAGGAGCGAGACTGGAGAAGCACCTGAGGGAGGGTGCATGGCGAACACATCATTAGAACAATTTACAGTCAGTGTATGATTTCAAAAGGGACACTCAAATAAGAGACGTGCTAAAGCCACTCCACTGCTGCGTGAATTACACCGGATGAGGATTTGCATAAGAAGTAAATATATTAATAAAACTATATATAACATGAACATGTCAGTAAACTATGAAGGGCGTGAACAATGCCTCACTATATCTCGAATAATTAATGCATGTAAGTAATTTGATGTTTATAGTGTATGTTTTAAATTACTGAATGATACTTTACCAAACTGCGATTCATTCCGTTTTTAGCATTTTTGATTCATTTTTGATCAATTCTTGATTGAAACAAATTTAAAAAAAAAATCACAATTTAAAATTCATGTTTCAATACAGTACAGGTAAACAAAATAGGAACATTTTCTATGATAAATTTGACAAAATACCAGTCAGAATTAGAATTAAAAAGCATGCACATAAAATATTCCAGTATCACAAATACTGAGCACAAACCTGTAAATAATGCATAAATGTCACAGAATCCTATCAACAATTTAGAGTCAACAAAGTCAGAAAACAAATTTGAACATTAGCTTTTTCTGCAGTTGCAAACTGCAAATTCTGACACCACTGTGCAAAGAACTGTGCAATTTTTCACCACACTAACAAAAAACATAAATAAATAAATGCATACATAGTTTTTACTATTTTACTTTTTTTGCAAAACCATGACTACTGATTATTATTCTGTGTCACTGAAGTAACAACAACAACAACAATATATATATATATATATATATATATATATATATTTTTTTTTTCACTTCAGTTTATTCGTACAAGTTTCCCAATCAAACCTGGACAAATCTCATTTGTTTATATAGTGCTTTACTTAGTAGGTATAGATTGTTTCAGAGCAGATTAAATTTAATAAACATGTTTTATGTTTTAAAATTAATCAGACGATTAATAAAAAAGATTTCACATAAATTCACAGAATTTTTACAGAAGGCAATAGTGTCTTTATTAAATTCAGTGTTGATCCAGTTTAGTTCAATAGGTGTTGATATTGCAAAGTTATTACCATTATCTAGCTCGGTTCAGTTCAAATTTTGTTCTCATCCGAAGTCAGTTGATAATACGGAATATTAGTTTTCTTTGAAGCAACTTTCTAATTTAGCTGACATCATCAGTGTCAGTTGATCAACATAAAATGAGCTTCATGTTGACATTAAAAAAACAGTCTCGACCATGTTTGTGCAGAATATAATAAATGACCTGAACCACTCAATGCTGCAAGATGTTGAAAAATATCTAGTCATATGTAAGCCATCCCTCTTCCATGATCTGTCATACAAGGTGGCAGATCAATATAAGACAGACTCCCGCTTCTCATCACTCCCGTCACACATCAGTCAAAGCACCTGTGTGAATAACCCACCAACCAAAAGCTATTAAAACACGACACCCTCCCTCTCAAAGCCACAGGCTGGGAATTTCAGTCATGATGGGGTCCTGACACTTAAAGAGAGAAGGGGATTTGACTCTGGGCTTTGTCCCACCTAATCCCAGATTAATTGCACTCTAAGGCTGTGAGAGGTTTTGATGAATACATGTATCATATCTATGGCAGCTTGGTTTCGTCTCCCTCGTGTGTGCATTTTTTTTTCTTATGGAATACATCATAGCTGCTCATTGAAACAGCTTTGCTGAAATCATGCCCGACGGGATTGAAGTATTTTTGACAAGGTTTGGGTCTGTTGTTTGGACAGTGCTCTTTCTTTGCCTCCCAGGGCTATTGTGATTGGAAGGTGTTGAAGGGAGATAGGGGTCCATTGACTGACAGAAGCAGGGTCCTGAAGACTGGCCATGTGGATGCACGGCAAACCCAGATGGAATTGAGCTGCGCTGCTCTCTTTCAGTCATACATCATACAGCTCCATCAAAAGTCTATCCCTCTCAGCTCAGAACAAACATGTCACTGGTCTGCATAGCACAAAAGAGTCTTTCAGCTAAAAAATTCTGTGAATGATCTTGCAGTCTCAACTACAAATTTATCCTCACGTTTTAGTAAAAATGTAACTGAAATATCAAACTGTATCTGATATTTAGGGCCAGTTTTACTAAACAGGGCAAATTAGCACGAAAGCGCAATTCCAAAACAGCGCAGATGGGCGTGGAAATTTCTGCGGGTGATTTACTGACAATGCGCAAATTAAAGAACACAGATGCAACATCTCATTTACACATCGACCAACACAATATACCAAGCGCAGCACAAATTAGTGTATAGTTGAAAATAAAGAATAAAGAAATAAAGAAGCCACAGTATGTTAAAACAAACTGGAGGCCGAAAAATGAAGGGTTGCAAGAAGTTTTGATAGACCTGGTATTGCATGACTCCTCCTAGTTGAGGGTCCATCTTTATTTTCTTGAAGCAAATTAAAAATAACATGATTGGCAAACAATATGTACGAAAAATGTGTTCTTTTGGCATTCCAAATAAATTAATATGTGTGGAAAAAATCCTCAGCCTTCAACCACGAGTTCTCTGTTCTCTGTGGTGCCTCCTCCTATAACAAAAATTGCAGCCATTTCAAGTGCAAAATAGTTTAAGACATGCTTTTTTGGGGCGTTAAATAATGGCGCATATACCAGTAATTTGACAAGTGCAAATGTTAGTAAATCACATTTCATTTGAATACTCTCCTTCCATAAATGTTGCGTCCGAAAGGGAAACTCCTACAAATGCATATTCAGTAAGGTCAAGCACAAAAATAACTGTCCACGCCTTTTCAGAGCTAATTCTTCGCTGCGTGTCTTTAGTAAATCCTGACTATTTTTTTTTGGGGGGGGCATTTTTGTGCCTTTGATGGACAGGACAGTAGAGAGATGACAGGAAAGTACTGAGCAGAGAGAGGGGAACGGGATCAGCAAAGGAACTCAAGACGGGATTCGAACTCGGGTCGCCGCGAGCACAGCTGTGCTATATGTCGGGGCACTAACCACAAGGTTATTGGCACCGACAAATCCTGACTATTTTAACTTGCGCAAGCTGTTAGTAAATTTTTTGTAACACACTCACACACTGAAAAAAAAAAAACTGGCGTAGAAACTATTTTTACACATAAAATTGTACATTTCACAAAAAATTACAAAGAAATGGCAAGCAATGTGTTGAATAAAGTGTAAAATTTTGAAGTAGAAAGACTGTTATAGCATTTACATTGACTTGTACTGTCAGGGGCATAATTTCCACTTTGAATATTGAGAGAGTAGCCTAGCCTACTTGATTATGGCTGCACATTGTTTGCACTTAATACAACTATTTTTTGTTTAGACTGTTTCTTATTTATACTGTTTTTATTTATATTTGAAAAAAGATCTTCAGTTAGGAGGTCAGATGTTCTAGAAACTCATAATTCATGTACAGTTCTAAGGTCTGAAGAGACTCACATGAAATGATACAGGAGAGAAGTCAGTTTAGTTTGTAATGTATGTAAATGCATTACAAACCCCGACTTCTCAAACCAAAGTTACGCCCTTGTGTATTGTAATAAAGTTTTATTTAATTTTTTTTTGTACAATTTGAGGAAATGTCAAGTGAATTTTCACGAAAAAAATTTTTCCAGCACCGCCAAAGTCATTCAAATTCAAACTGCATTCAAACACAGATTGACATATTCACTGAAGATTTTAACTGACCATAACTTATGCAGAGAAATAGCGCAGATGCTAGACAAAGATGAAACTGCCTAGCACACATGTGCCTATAATCTGAAAGACTATGCACAACTTCAGTATTCTTTAGGCTTCAGTGGTGGGGATTCACTCCCTCTTTTTAAGAATTACATTAATTCACCAGCAGACTGTCTTTATGACGGAGTGAATAACCAAATTAACCAATTCTTCCAAAAATACTGGTTATTATACTAACAAGATAAGTGGCTGGCTTTATGAAGGAGTCGTTGAATTATTCACTGAACCAGTTCTTTCAAAAACATAAATTCATTGACGAACAAAGTTCTCTTAAAGGGATATTTTAAAAACAACAATGACTTTATTCAATAATTTATTCTCTTCTGTGTCGTGAACGTGTGGTGAAGACCAACACGGAAAAGAAGAAATTGTTGAATGAAGTTGTTATTTTTGTTTTCTTTGCACACAAAAAGTATTCTCATAGCTTCAAAAAATTAAAGTTGAACCACTGATGATAGACTATTTTAACAATGTTACTACCTTTCTTGGGCCTTGAATGTGTCAGTTGTGTTGCTGTCTATGGAGGGTCAGAAAGCTCTCGGATTTCATCAAAAATATCTATAATACAGTGGGTACGGACAGTATTCAGACCCCCTTAATTTTTTCACTTTTTGTTAGATTGCAGCCATTTGCTAAAATCATTTAATTTCATTTTTTTCCTCATTAATGTACACACAGCACCCCATATTGACAGAAAAACACAGAATTGTTGACATTTTTGCAGATTTATTAAAAAAGAAAAACTGAAATATCACATGGTCCTAAGTATTCAGACCCTTTGCTGTGACACTCATATATTTAACTCAGGTGCTGTCTATTTCTTCTGATCATCCTTGAGATGGTTCTACACCTTCATTTGAGTCCAGCTGTGTTTGATTATACTGATTGGACTTGATTAGGAAAGCCACACACCTGTCTATATAAGACCTTACAGCTCACAGTGCATGTCAGAGCAAATGAGAATCATGAGGTCAAAGGAACTGCCTGAAGAGCTCAGAGACAGAATTGTGGTAAGGCACAGATCTGGCCAAGGTTACAAAAAAAATTCTGCTGCACTTAAGGTTCCTAAGAGCACAGTGGCCTCCATAATCCTTAAATGGAAGACGTTTGGGATGACAAGAACCCTTCCTAGAGCTGGCCGTCCGGCCAAACTGAGCTATCGGGGGGAGAAGAGCCTTGGTGAGAGAGGTACAGAAGAACCCAAAGATCACTGTGGCTGAGCTCCAGAGATGCAGTCGGGAGATGGGAGAAAGTTGTAGAAAGTCAACCATCACTGCAGCCCTCCACCAGTCGGGGCTTTATGGCAGAGTGGTCCGACGGAAGCCTCTCCTCAGTGCAAGACACATGAAAGCCCGCATGGAGTTTGCTAAAAAACACCTGAAGGACTCCAAGATGGTGAGAAATAAGATTCTCTGGTCTGATGAGACCAAGATAGAACTTTTTGGCCTTAATTCTAAGCGGTATGTGTGGAGAAAACCAGGCACTGCTCATCACCTGTCCAATACAGTCCCAACAGTGAAGCATGGTGGTGGCAGCATCATGCTGTGGGGGTGTTTTTCAGCTGCAGGGACAGGACGACTGGTTGCAATCGAGGGAAAGGTGAATGCGGCCAAGTACAGGGATATTCTGGACGAAAACTTTTTTCCAGAATGCTCAGGATCTCAGACTGGGCCGAAGGTTTACCTTCCAACAAGACAATGACCCTAAGCACACAGCTAAAATAACGAAGGAGTGGCTTCACAACAACTCCGTAACTGTTCTTGAATGGCCCAGCCAGAGCCCTGACTTAAACCCAATTGGGCATCTCTGGAGAGACCTAAAAATGGCTGTCCACCAATGTTTACCATCCAACCTGACAGAACTGGAGAGGATCTGCAAGGAGGAATGGCAGAGGATCCCCAAATCCAGGTGTGAAAAACTTGTTGCATCTTTCCCAAAAAGACTCATGGCTGTATTAGATCAAAAGGGTGCTTCTACTAAATACTGAGCAAAGGGTCTGAATACTTAGGACCATGTGATATTTTAGTTTTTCTTTTTTAATAAATCCGCAAAAATGTCAACAATTGTGTTTTTCTGTCAATATGGGGTGCTGTGTGTACATTAATGAGGAAAAAAAAATGAACTTAAATGATTTTAGCAAATGGCTGCAATATAACAAAGAGTGAAAAATTTAAGGGGGTCTGAATACTTTCCGTACCCACTGTATATATAATTTGTGTTCTGAAAACGAACGAATGTCTTACAAGTTTGGAATGACATTAGGGTGAGTAATTAATGACAGAATTTTAATTTTTGGATGAACTATTCCTCTAAAATTAATTGGTAAACCATTAACATAAAACTAGTTACCCATTTTACAGACATATCATAAGATATATATATATATATATGTATATATATATATATATATAAGCAGGCATTTAAATTACAGAATTTAACAAGCATTATTAGAATAATCCCACATTCCTTATCTGTCTGTAATGCAGAAGTTATTTCAATAGCCTTGAGCTTGCAAAGGATAGAAGAGATCAGTTCTATGAAAACAGTATTATGTTCAGATTCAGCTGCATCCTTGTTGAGCATCCAATCAAGTAAAACAAATAGAAATGAAAAATATGTATACTAGCCTTCATAAAAGGATTGGGGATAGATGTACATTTCTGCTGGAATCAGCTCATGTTGAAATAGAGGGAAATTAAGCAGCAAACCCAACTAGCAAAAACAGCTTTAAAAATAGGAGATAGAAATATTTTTTAAATCCCAAGTAGCAGAAATGAAGGGAAATCAATAATAAATGCTGCAATCAACAAATCATGACAAGATAGATAGAAATGGGCAATAAAGCAAGAGAATATTATAAATGTTCAAAAATCAGTTAAAATGATGAAATTCAATAAATTCAGAAGAGAAGATATATATTCTAGACTTAGAGTGGGACCCAGGATTAAATAATACATTCTTTTTCATGAACAGAATATTAATGATAAAGATAAATCAGAACATGTATTAATGTATTGCACAAGTAAAACTTAAGCGATGTCTAAAACAGAGAGAGAGGAAGATTTATATTGCCTGTTATTGTGTCTACCCCGACTCATAGGGAATGTGCACTGGCCATCAGAAAATTTACTTACAAAACCTTGGTGGATCAAGTTGTTGTTTGATGAGAATATTATGAAAATGAAGCAGTGTGTACTAGGGAGACAGTAATCACGTTTCACTCTCCCTCAGTTCAGCACTGTAACTGAGGGAAATGGCAGAACTAAATGGATTTGCAAAGACCTTGATAATCAGAAGGGCGTGCTAATGTTTGGCTCGGATTTGCACATGGACAAAGTGTCTTTTGTTCGGATGCGAACCAACAGAAGAGAGCGAAGAAAGCACAATACATGCTGCCACAAAAACATCTATTTTTTTAGTGATTAAATACCTAAAACTCACCACATCAAGTCAGACACTTTATTACAAAAGTAACTAACAATAAGGGTTATAAAGTCCATTAAGTTCAGTTATCAGTATTTTAGTCTCTTGTGTGAGACTTACTATTATCCAAATTGCCTCTTTCGATAGAAATATCAAAAATCATGTTATCTTTCAGTGGGGGTTAGCATTCTAATTAATATTAATCCATCACAAGCTCATCGTCTCAGATACTGGTCTACATGCGAAACAAAAAAGCGTATCCCTTGAGTAGCATCCCATACAATAGCTTTAAACAATTACTTCCTTACGCAGTGAAACTGCGATGATGTGCTAAACAAAAGGGCTGAGAGAGGCATGAAGAGATTTATGGCAATGCTTATCTTAACTTAATAAAAATGTAAATGATAGCACAAACAGGCCTTTGAATGCTAATACGCATATTGTTGGGTGTGAAACTGACTTTTATATTTAAGCCAGGAAACATTTGTCTTAAAAATAATTATGAAAAATTAAATTAGCACCAATGGATGTAGTGGTGCTCTAACCCCACTTTGGTAGGAGAATAAGTATCTAGGGCTCTTTCCAATTATCCTCGCAAATATAATAAGATAATTGTGGTCTAGTTATTGTACATCTGTCATATATCTCCTCGTGTGCAATTTACATGAATCGAGTCAGTGGTAATGACTTCAGAGACCTATTTAGTAATCAAGTGTCCGCAACGCACTTTACATATCTGGTGTTAGAAAAAGTCTACTCAACATCGTTTGGCAACCTATTCCACCTTCCATGCATTAGGCTGCATTCATCAGCGTCACAATCAATTTGCATACAATTTATCTTCCCACGCCCAGTCAAGCACTGTCGCAACACAAATGACGCACAGGCGCAGAAACCTATGCAACGCTTTCATTCTCATTTCAGGGGGCTTTAATTCAAGACCTCTAAATTGCTTTGCATGTGTGCTGGGGGACAAAAGACTGCCAGAGTATATACTATTAGTCATCTGGCCATCGGATCTGGTTTTCTATCTAAATGCTGCCGAGGGAGTTTTCAGCATATGCTAAATGTTTATATTAAAGGAAGAGTTCACCTCAAAATAAAAAAAAATGTGCTGAGAATGTACTCACCCTCAGGCCATTCAAAATGTAAATGAGTTTGTTTCTTCATTGGAACAGATTTTTTAGAGTAGTTCAGCATTACATCACTTGCTCACCAACAGATCCTCTGCAGTAAATGGGTGCCATCAGAATGAGCTGATAAAAACAACAGCAGTAATCCGTAAGCAATCAACACGACTCCAGTTCACCAATGAACACCCTGAGAAGTGAAAATCTGTGTGTTTGTAAGAAACAAATCCATCCAACCAGTCCATAATCTATAAAAATGCTTCCTCCAGCGAAAAAGTATATACCTTGTTGTCCTCTCACATTAAAATCCACTTGTTATTACTTATAAATGGTGTTTGATCTGTGCATATTTCTCTACGGATTCAGACAAGATGACTGAATGTTATGGATGGAGGAAAGGAAAGCAATGGTTTGAAGTTAAAAACCTGTTTATTACACAGTTCGTGGGTTACTTGCATTACTTGTGGATCATGATGTTTTCATCAGATGTTTGCAGTCTCATTCACTGCAGAGGATCCATTGGTGAGCAAGTGATGTGCTGCTAAATTTCTCCAAATCTGTTTTGATAAAAAACAAACACTACATCTTGAATGCCCTTCGGGTGAGTAAATTTGTAGCAAATTTCCATTTTTGCGTGAATTATTTCTTAATTGCTGCTGTCTTCAGATCTGGATTAAACAGGCCTTTGTCCATTTCGTGTTTTGCATTTAAAAACCGTCATTAAGTTACACCAACAGTTGTTTTCCTTTTCTTCCTTCTGCTTTTTTTTTGGCTGCCATTTATTTATGTAATACTATTTTGAACATATAATTGCGTTATTATATAACTGTGCATTTGTGTGTGAGTTACACAGACACATCAGTGATATCCATAATCATTAATTTACAACCTTTTAGCCACTGTTTATTTATTTATTCTTATTTTTATTATTTTGCTTGTGGTTTACTAACATTACTTGTGGATTATTGTGATGTTTTCATCAGATGTTTGAAGTCTCGTTTAAAAACCGTCATTAAGTTACACCAACAGTTGTTTTCCTATTCTTCCTTCTTTTTTGGCTGCCATTTATTTATTTAATACTATTTTCAACATATAATTGTGTCGTTATATATTTGTACATTTGTGTGTGTTACACAGACACATCAGTGATTTCCATAATCATTAATTTACAACCTCAGATTTATTTCTTTTCTCGCCTCTCTCAGCCACTGTTTATTTATTCATTATTTTTTTATTTTGCTTGTGGTTTACTAACATTACTTGTGGAATATTGTGATGTTTTCATCAGATGTTTGAAGTCTTATTCTGACGGCACCCATTCACTGCAGAGGATCCATTGGTGAGCAAAAGACGTACTGCTAAATATGTCCAAATCTGTTCAGAATCTGAAAAAGCAAACTCTGCATCTTGAATGGCCTTAGGGCGAGTAGATTTTTGGCATATTTTCATTTTTGCGTGAATTATTCCTTAATTGCGGCTGTCTTCAGATCTGTGTTAAACAGGCCTTCATCCATTTTGTGTTTTGCATTTAAATACCGTCATTAAGTTACACCAACAGTTGTTTTCCTTTTCTTCCTTCTGCTTCTTTTGGCTGCCATTTATTTATTTAATACTATTTTAATCATATAATTGGAAATGTATGTGCTGCTGTTTAATGCATGCATTTGCATTTGTGTGTGAGTTACACAGACACATCAGTGATTTCCATAATCATTAATTTACAACCTCAGATTTATTTCTTTTCTCGCCTCTCTCAGCCACTGTTTATTTATTCATTCATTATTTATTTATTTTGCGTCTGTGTGGGTTTATGAGTGTGTGTGTGTGGGATTTGTGTACACTTGTGCGAATTACAGAGGCAGCAGTGTTTTTTAGAGCTGATAAATATGTTGGTACTTTCTTCAGAAGCATACAGTGACTTATACTCCCAAACAACAGACCATAAATCTGACGAGAAGGCTTATTGCGCTATCAACACTTATGTTAACGATTATGAATCGAGCACTCAGCCTAAACTTCTTCTGATATGAAGCGATACGATATGATAATCAACTTGAAATTGAAAGAATGGAATCTGAAAGAGTGATTTCTTCTCATTATATAGTATAGCTATATCAGTGCACCACATTTCGAGCCTCATTAACTGTGAAAGAAAAAAATACTCTGTTAGACAAGGGTATAATGAAATGTTCCAGATTGAGGACAAACTTTCCTCTTTAATGTCTGTGGTGGTTATGCCTCTGCTTTGTCAAGATGATATTTAGATTATATAAGTTTATGAGCAGTATGATGATGCATGTGTTTTTAATACTTACAGAGGTGTTTGCACGTACATCACGATTTTGGTCAGTTACCTAGATGTAAACAACAGCATGAATTGCACAGTTAATGTACTAAGTGAATATGTTGTTCTGCTAATTTATGCTGTGGAAGCTGCTAAATCATATATGTGACCCTGGACCACAAAACCAGTCATAAGGGTCAATTTTTCGAAATTGTGCTTTATACATCATCTGAAAGCTGAATAAACAAGCTTTCCATTGATGTATGGTATGTTAGGGTGGGACAATATTTGGCCGAGATACGACTATTTGAATAAATGGAATCTGAGGGTGCAAAAAAATCAAAATATTGAGAAAATCACCTTTAAAGTTGTTCAAATGAAGCTCTTACTAATGCATATTACTAATCAAAAATTAAGTTTCGATATATTTACAGTACGAATTTTACTAAATATTTTCATGAAACATGATCTTTACTTAATTTCCTAATGATTTTTGGCATAAAAGAAAAATCAATAATTTTGACCTATACAATGTATTTTTGGCTATTGCTACAAATATACCCCAGCGACTTAAGACTGGTTTTGTGGTCCAGGGTCACATATATATATTTTGACACACTAAAGTTAATAGGTGGTAAATATACATACGAGTATTAATTAAGATATTAGCCTAATGATAAATGATAAGAACACAAATGTTGTCAAGATTCTTGCCATGGAAACCCTAGTTCAGTTTGACCAACCCCAAACGCATTTTGTTCCACTTTTTGCACTCTTCTTGATTTGTTATAACTTTTGGCAGTCTATAGTACTCCAAATGTTTTTTCCAGTCTGACCTTTTAGTACAACCCAAAACATGACAATAATTGACCATTTTCAGCAGCAAAATATGCGAGTTTTGTTCCGTTCAGTGACATTGTTTACATTTAGTGCCGCCAGTTTGGCCAGTTGATGACGCGTCGTGAAAACACTAACAAAAATGTCTGAAATGTACTGACTTATGGAATTATTGAAGAATAACCTAATGAATTACAATAAATATTAATCTACATAAAATATTAACACTACAAGGGCCTTCAGTCTCTCATTAACAAACAAACACAAAACCCACAAATTTCCAGAGACACAAAATTAGATAAATTCACCATCGTCTGACTAAATCTCACAAACCTTTTTGTTCTGTAAATGTTTTACATAGATTTTTACACAGATACTTACACCACTGTCACCTCACCCTGATGAAAAATGCTGGAATGCTGGTTAGGTAGGTTTTGATGCTGGTTTATGCTGGTCCTTAGCTGGTTTATGCTGGTCCTTTGCTGGTTCATGCTGGTCCTTGACCAGCAACATGACCAGCAAAAACCAGCAAAGGACCAGCTTAAACCAGCATCAAAACCTACCTAACCAACATTCCAGCATCAAAACATACCTACCAGCATATGCTGTTTTTTTCACCAGGGCAGGAGGGTGATGGTCTTCATGTACGACAATGACGTCACCCTTTTTAATTGGTTAAACCGGTGATGTTACAACTCACCTTCTCGATCTTCGCTACAGGTACATTCTGAGTAACAGATTCCTTGAAAGTGCTACTGATGTTCCGGTCCCAAACTCTCTCCTCCCGGTGTGGTCTGGTTCTTCGCTCGCTCTCTTTCGGCGCATGCGCAGACAGACAGCGCTGTCCGACTTAAAAACAGCTGGGCTCTTACGTGCGTTCACACAGAGAAACGTGGGACTGCAAAGCAAAGGCAACACGGCAACGGATTTAGATAAGGATTATCGCTGTTATAGTGGTTTCACAGCTATGCAAAATAAGAAAATGCAAGAGGATTAGTGACACACATCAAGTGGAGCAAAATAGCAAAACAGAGTGAGAAAGCGAGATGCGGCTCGCCTCAGAGATGAAAGAGATGCTCATGTTCACGAAGAGACATTCAACCCAAGGAAATCTCAAGCTCTGAAATACATTTAATATGCTGCAAGACTGCTGTTCTTCACTGCCGAGGGGTAGTTGCGAAAGGTAAGAGAATTTCGTGTAATTGAACAAAAAGCGTTTTTCTTTTAACAAAAGTATTGTTTTATTGTTTATTCAAGTATGTTTTATAGCTTCAGTGTGCATACATTGGAAAGTTGACGTGAATTATATAATGCGTCACTTTTATACACCAAAATGTCAGTTCGAGTCATGGGGAGTTTTGTCTAAATTAATGCAAACAAGTGCTGATGACTGATGTCCAAGTGACTGAACCTGCTGTTTCTGCTGTGAGGATTTTCCTTCGGCTCAAATACATGTAAACTGCAATTATTTATAGGCTAAAAAGTGCAAATATTGTTTTAAAATCCAAGAAATGGCAGTTTTAGTGTAATTGGTTAAAACCAAGATCTCAGAAGTGATCAGAATTACCCAAATATAGTCTGTGAACGGTCCATGGACTAAAAAAATGCATGTATTTAATATGATTTAAGATCCATTATGCGTTATAGAAAGTAATAATGTTTGTTACAGTTACTAATACAATATTTTCAAGTGAGAAAATCAAGCTTTTTTATATAGGGGTCTTTTATATAGGCTATTTGGGAATCTAAATTGGTGGATCCTCGGGTCTGTAGATAGAGGAATAAACCTTTTTTGTTTTTAAACAATATGCAATCACTTTATTATGCAACATTGATTCCCTTGTTTTTGTCTTTGTGATATGACAAAACACCTGTCATATATCATGTCTTTTTATATACCACGTTGTGTGTATAAATATGTGCCCACTGATAGGATTTGTCCATAGGAGCTACGGTTATCTGATGAACTGCACTAACATGTGTCTTTTGAGTGTGCCCAGATGCCATAGATTTCATTAGCGTTTTCCTCCCTCATCCTTCATCATTAAACCAATTCTTTATGGTCGTGAAAAAGGAATATATCCAGACTGACTGTAAATAAGTCAGTCTTCAGCCTTCATGTCTCACAGGGTTAATCAAGATCATTTTGTCATGGTTGACCTTTCAGCAGCATACATTTACCACCTATGGGGCAAACCGCCTCATCTCCAGAGAGGTATCTGTGAATTAGAGTTGTGAATGAATGCATCATCTTTCATGATTGTACTGCATCAGTGTGCTTTTACTGTATATCACAGTGTCCCCTTTATTAGTTTTTATCCCTGCTTCATATGTGAAAGGTTTATGCTATCAAAGTAATGGCACACCTTTACATGTTTGACAAAAAAAAGCGCTTAAAGATACTTTTCAATATGTGATTACATTTCTGGCTGCAAGGTCAAGTCTTTAAACAATAATCACAGCAAGACTTAGTTTAATCTAACTGAAGCTCTAAGATAAAGTGATTATTCAGCCTTAAACCAGGTCTCAATTCTTCAGTATAATATTTTTGATTAGCACAGTCTGCCTTTTTCCCTTTAGATTTCCCATGGTTTGACCAACCACTGGTGACTGCAGTGTTTCTCCAGCCTCGCTAAAACCTATTCTAAATAATGAATGCATGGAGGGTGGTTGATTGTACGCCTGGAAATCTTTTCTGGCCTTAGCACAGTTCGCCAGGGACAGTCTTATTTCCCTTCCGTCTCCCGTGGTCACAAAAGCCTGACGGAAATGTTCTGAATAGATTGAATGAACTGTTTTTGCCATGGCTATTAATATTTATTTGCATATTTTGCAAAGAACCTTGTTGTAATTTTCATTTTGGGCTTCCAGATAACTTGCAGGGGGGGTTGGAAGCTAGCTAAACTCTGTACAATTGTATTCTAAAACTATATTACAAAAAAATCAAAGCGCGAATTCACTAAAAATTGACTGATATCATAATTTATTTGCATATGCCCTTTTTAAGATACAAAAACAGTACACATATCTACACATAACACTTCAGCACATATCTGGATATCTGATATTATAAGGCTAAAATTACTGCTGCCGTGATTAATAAAAGTGTATGTAAATGCATTTTTAAAACAATAATTGCACTAGATGTAAAGCACTGAGTTTTCTAAATAATAAACAACTGATACTAAGCCCAATTTAGAAGCCACAGAAAAAAAATCAACAGTAATTCAAGTTAAATTGGACGGCAGGTGTTTAGTGATTAAGACGCCGGTTATTGCGCTAAAAATGACGAATTTGCTCCTTAAGGGGAAAGTTCTGGCAGTTCTGGCATTTACTCACCATTATGTCGTTCCAAACCTGCCTTTCTTCTGCAAAACAGAAAAGAAATTATTTTGAAGAATGTTGGCTATGAAATAATCAGTTTTGGAGACCATTGGCTAAACAGACATTTCTCAAAATATCTTCTTTTGTGTTCCTTCTATCTCTTTTAGGGCTTATACTACCTTTACCATTGGTTTAGGAAGTAACAAAAGTGGAAGAAAGCATAGTAATAATGCAGCTTGTTAAATTTCATTGTACAGAACCAGACAGCTGAGTCTGCACAGATGAAAGACTTCACAGTCGATTCGTGATGAGAAACCACTACATTGACTTACTGCAGCAGCTGAAAAAAAAAATGAAGACATTACACTGGAGAAAGAAAGGGCTACACTTCTTGGAATGCAGTGTCATCCTCTGCAACCGATGGTGATGAGTTCCTGCAAAATACATGGAAATAATACTGCAGTCTTGTCAGTTTGTGTCAGCGAGCACTACTGTATATGCATGTGTGTGTGTTGCGGTTTGCCAGGACTTGTTTCAGTCTCCCAAAAGAGGCCACAGAATGATCACACTTACTTGTCTGTGGTCTGTGGGTGTTAAAGCGCTCCGGTGTCAGTACTTCGGCTACACCGCTTCGTGCACGCATCCGTTGTAGTTTAGTGGTCAATAAACCGGTGTCCAGGGGCCGGCAGTCGCCATCTTTTCAGCCAGCATTTATTGAGCGAATTTTAGTTATAGTGCCTTGTTTACGGCCAGGCTGTAAATCTGCAAATGTAAATGTGCCTCAAGCAACACAAAGCATAAATAATCAAAGACAGACTATTCCTAACAAAATTTTAATGCATCGTCTAATTTATCTCCTTTCCTCTCTTGCCGCTGTAAGTGTCTAGTAAATGCTGGACGTGAACCAGCAAAATGGAACACGTTTGAAATGTGTCTGCAAAAATAACGAGTATACAGACTCTGCAATACGCTTTATACACACGCGGGTGTTTTAACCAAAAGCTCAGTTGGCTCAAACGCAAAATCGGACCAAATTAAGAACAAATAAACAGTTTGGTTTATATGGAGCTTTTGGACGCTGCAGTGAAATCAATCCCTGCAGTGGATGATCAATAGTTTGAGTAGGCTGTGAATAAAGTGATTGACAATCACCTGCGGTTCAGCTCACAGCTGGAGGTTCCTCTTTTTTCACAGGATTTGGATTAAGCATTACGCATGATTTTTCAATAATTCAAGTTGAGCGTTTCAAATCAGATGGACGCATCTTCTCCGAAACGTAGGCAGAGTTATTCATTTGATCTGAAATGAACTCTACTAAATAGCATGCTGCAAATTTTTGGCTTATATTCCTTTCCTTTAAACTGCCAAATAAGATGCGGTTTTGATAAGTGAACTCTTAATTAGTTGTCTCGACTGCTCTTGGAACCTTTGCATACACTATTTTGAATCCGCTGACAGGCTGCCAATCAGCGAACGGCTGGAAATGTCTCTTTAAATCTCTTTGATTTGATTATTCAACCCTGGGGTGTGATGCTGAGCAAGATTATTACCAAGGACATATGACAGAATATATGAAAGGCATACTGCTACAAACTAATTTGGAGATTTCATTCGCATTGCAGTATAGAGTGAAATTGTTAAATCTGTATCATTGAGCATCATTGAATTAACCGAAGCAGAAATAGCTCCTCAATATAACAACTGCATATGAACATTTCAGTGCATTAGGAATAAGAAACGAGTGTAATGTAAAATGTTTCCCCTCCCTTATTTCTTGGATTTGGCCTTGAAAATATATATTAAAGGAGGACAGATTGGGGTCACTGCGGGCCACCTGTCATGTGTCTGCCGCCCCACTGTGACACTCTATAGAAGCAAGATTATGACAGTGGAAACCTTAAACATTTCTTACTGAAATGCTTCATTGAGAGATACTAAAGAGGAGCTATAACAGCCAGATGGTCAGAGATGGTAGCAAGATGCTTAGAAGAGAGAAAAGACAGCTTTCCAGGCAGCATCTGAGCTTCAGGGTCAGTCCCATCAGCCTCTGAGATGGAAGTGTGGCTGCCCTGCTGTAAGTGAGATGATAACACGCTGGGAAAGCAGATGAAGACAAATGAGTGCACCAGTCTGGACCTACAGCACCCGCTCGCTGCTGTCCACCGACAGCCATGAAGACTCAGCGCCGTGCTATTACAACTCAAGAGTTTTGTGGCATATACCACGAGAGCAATAGCAAAATAGACTAATAAATAATACATCAAATAAAGGCGAGTAACATTTGCTTTCGAACTTAATGCCCTTTGAAATGCACCGTGGAGTTGTCAGACTTCCCTGAACGGAAAATGGAAATGACCTTGGCTCTGCATTATTATTCATAAATGCATTTGTTTCTGTGTGAAATGCAATACCATTTACTGGCAAACACACAACAGAGCGAAAGGGAAGATAAAATAAGATGAATTGTGTGTCCCACGCATCTCACAGCTATAACATTCATTAACGGACCATCCTTATAATTAATCGAGCCGCCTCCCTTTGGCTCCATTAATTACAGTTATTTAAAGGGAATAAAATTCTACAAAAAAAAAAAAAGCTTGGGACTACAGCCAGATTCTCCGGTTTACCAATGTAAAAAGAAACTCATTTCTCATAAACACACCACGGCCTCAATTCTGGTTCATTTTTCAAAAGTGAAAATCCTACTTGAGCATTTTCATTTTAAAGCAAGGAAAAAAGCTGATTATCAGCTGTCAGTAATGTACAATATAATGAATGAACCCTAACACAAACTTAAAAAACATATATATACTACTATAAACACTACTCTCAAAATAGCTAGTTAGTCGTAGGACCTTGATTTTATTCTGCCTTATGTTACAAAATGAAATATGCATTTGATTGCTTGCTTCAGAGATGAACGAGGAACAGAAATAATGATTCATTTCAGTAGGATTTGACATTAAGTGCGCACTAAGAGCCCATATAAATATACAAAATCTGCCCTATGGCAAAAACACAAAGCCGTACATACGTGTTGCTTAATCTCTTTCATTATGTATGTATTTGTATACTCAATAACTCATGAAGGGTGTATATATTTATACTTGGGTTGTCGATCAGTTAAAAAATTTAGTGGAATTGTTTGTGTAATTTGAAAATATTTGCATAGGATTCATACCAAAAATACAATTAAAAATGTTTTTTAGCACAGTGCACAGTCCTAAGGATTGGAGCTTCCTGTTTCAGCTTCTGCCTATAGACTGGCAGGAGCAAAATGGAACGATGATCAGATTGGCCGAATGGGGCACGGGGGAGGGCTTTGTACGCATTCCGGAAGGAAGTGTAGCAGTGGTCATCTAGAGTATTTGTACTTGGGTTGTCAATCAGTTAAAAATGTAATAGAATTGATTGCATAATTTTAAAAGATTTGTGCCTAGAAAAACAATTTGAATTCCAAAATGTCTCATTTAGCTCAATTTTGTCTAGATGTTGAACACAAAAACTGGTATTTGTATATTCAGTAACTCACCTAAACTGTATATATTCATACTTGGATTGTCAATCTGTCAAAGATGTTAGTGGAATTGATTGCATCATTTTAAAAGATTTGCATAGGATCCATATCAAAATTTGCTGACAAATTTTTTTTAGCTTTTTAGTTTTTTAGCAGCTCACGCCATGAGTGCACCATTTTTAGGATGCCGTGCCAAGATAAAAACAGCTCAAATTCCAAAATGTTTTTATTTAGCTCAATTTTGTCTAGATGTTGAACACATGTCTTGAGTGAATGGTTTCCTACTCTATCCTGTCAGCTCTCTGTAAGTCTGGTTCATATACATGTAAGCAGTTTTTTCAATTTGTATATAGTATTCAAAAGCTATGAATTATGTATACATGGGGGAAAAACAGTTTATGAGAACATGATGTTGTAAATGATTCAAATGATAAACAGAGTCATACAGTATAGATGTACATAACGTGTTAAGTGATCAGTTTTTAACTTTTTTTAGGCTTTGCAGTACAATAATTGATTTTGAAAATAAGATTGATAAATTTGTATATTCAATAACTAATCTAGGGTGTATATATTTATACTTGCATTGTCAGTCAGTTAAAAATTTGAATGGAATTGATTGCATCATTTTGAAACTTTTGCACAGGATCCATATCAAAAATTGCTTAGAAAAAAATACAATTAAAAAACTTTTTTTAGCATCTCACGCCATGAGCACCACATTTTTAGGATGGCATGCCAAGACAAAAACAAAACAAATTCCAAAATGTCTTATTTAGCTCAATTTTGACTAGATGTTGAACAAAAAACATGTCTTGTGTGAATGGTTTTCTCTTAATCTATGCTGTCAACTCTCTGTAAATCGGGTTCACATACATGTAAGCAGTTTTCCATTTGTATATATTATTCAAAAGCTATGAATTATGTATACGTGGGGAATAAACGGTTAATGAGAACATGATGTTGCAAATGATTCAAATGAAAAAAAAAACAGAATCATACAGTATAGATGAATATGTTATATGTTAAATGACCCGTTTTTTAACATTTTCTCAGACCTGATTTTAAAAACAAGGTACATAAAGGTGTAGAATGGCTGATGCAGTGGGTGTTATTTTGATTTCTGTCAACTATGCATGCATCCTCTGTCTTGTAAAGGATAGATTTGTTAGAAGCTGCTCCGTGTACTGGCAGAGGGGGAAAAACTACCAGACGCCAGTCACTCACTGTTCATAGCTAGAAGAATAATGAGCCCTCAGGCTGATTGACATTCTCAGCCGCCTCGTAGTTATGGCTTCCTCTGGTGCTGGCGAGGATACCCGCCCCTGCATCTCAAGCGTTTATGCAAATCTAGGCCTTTTGCCAGCACAAGGCCTGAAAAGAAGGGGTTGGGGGGCTCAAAAGGGGTTCAGTGAGCAAAGCTGTGCTTGTATGGAGAGCTGCAACTGGCCCAGTTATCTCTAATAAAAATCGGATTTAGAATAATAGTAATGACATTTTTATACTAAAGTCTGAAGCTGTAAAATAAATAAATGAAAATAGAATGTATCAGCCTGAATCAACAAAAACTATATAAATGTAGAGCGGGACTCAGATAAAATAATGCTATAGATATTTGGCTGTTGGGTCACGTGTAATAACCTATGTGGTCTAAGGAGTCAGTAAAAAAGGAAAGCAATTTTAAAGGAAAAACTAAATGCATTTTAATCACAAAAACATTTTATCGTTTAAGAGCAAAAACTTGCATTAAGAAAGTACATAGGGTCCATTTGACTTTAAGACCAGCTTGATTAAAATGGGTTAGATATTCTGTTTTTACTCTCCTTTAAGTCTTGCGCATTAAACCGAATCCACATTCATATTCATGTGCAATGTGGTGATTATGCGTTTAATGCGTAATCAGTGTGTGGCTCAGTCTGCGTTTTCATCTTTTGTGGACCCAGACATGTTCTAGATGAAATAGACTGGGAGAATATGTGGGGCACACAGTGGGCTCTGTAGAGCTAGACTTGCCTGATTGGCAAGAATGAATGGAAGCGAGGGACAGCCCACCCCTGAGTTCAGTTAGGCTTGTTACAGGGTTTGTTTTTCAAGTTTTTGCCACACAAAAGGATTCTCAGTGGAGCTGAAATAATGGGCTGAAAGTTTCAAGAATGTCTAAAGCGAATGGAAAGAAAAAGTGCTGCAAGTTATAGAAACTACTTGACTCAGGTTATCAGTACTACATGATATAAAGGGATAGTTCACCCAAAAATGAAAATTCTGTCATTAATTACTCACCCTCGTGTCGTTCGTTCATCTTCGGAACACAAATTAAGATATTTTTGATGAAATCCAAGTGCTTTCTGACCCTGCATTGACAGCAATGCAACTACCACATTCAAGACCTAGAAAGGTAGTAAGGACATTGTTAAAATAGTCCATGTGACATCAGTGGTTCAGCCGTAATTTTACGAAGCTACGAGAATACTTTTTGTGTCAGCAGCACCACAGCAGCATACGTCGTGGTACTCTTGTGAAAACACATCAGTTGACACGAAAAAAAGAAATTGTTGAATAAAATCGTTTTTGTTTTCTTTGCACACCAAATGTATTCTCGTAGAAAAGAAGAAAATTAACATTGCATTTGAGCACATGAAAATGCATTTGTGAATATTGAAATGAACATCAGATATGGTAATTTGAAGCTAAAATCAACAAAGACGTACTGTAGAAGGAACAGTATGCAAACTATTCTTTATTAATCTTTTAAAGAGCTTCTGTCAGTAATTTTTATTTGTTGAGCTTTGATAATGTCCTTTATTTTCAGCATTTTCAAATCTCAGCAATATTTTTGGGTCAGTAAAATGTTTTAATGTTTTTGAAAGAAATATTTTATGCTCACCAAGGCTGCATTAATTTAAATAAATGAATTAATTAAAATAAAATACAGGGGAAAAAAACTTAAACCTTACATAAACTTAAAACTTACATAACTGAAAATAGTTGTAAAAAAATATAATACATTAGTTTTGCATTCTTTGTTTATTAGAATGTTTAAAACAACAGAATTTATTTGAAGTAGAAATTTTTTGTAAGTAAGCCTATAGGCGAGACTTGCAACATACCGCTACATACCGCTATAGTGAAATAACTGTTTGCACTACAAACCAGTGTGTTCATAATTAGGAAAATACATTAAAATAACATGGTAAGACACACTAATTTGCAATATCAAGCAGCAAAACAGTCTGTTTTGTACAGCTAAAAATAGCTAGACGTGGGTGAGACCGGAAACAAGACCCATAAAATGGCCACACCAAAATTAAGGTGGATAAATGTCTTCTAGATTATAACTGTCACTTTTGGTCAATAAAAAAATAATTACTGATCCCAAACTTTTAAATGGTAATGCACAATACTGTATTCCAATAAAAAAAGCAAAGAAAACTGCTTTTGTAGTCAAAAACTCCTCTGAATTTACTTTCCCACAAACTTCACTTTGTTATATACATGCACACCAGTGTTCGTTGTTAATCATAATTTTTGTCAATGACATTCTTTCATCTACGACAACGAGATAAAATAAAAACTCATATTGAATGACAAAAACTATGATGAAAATCTATTGACATTTTCGTCAACTAATAAAAATTAGATAAAAATTTTAAGGAGGGACGATTTAGGAAGAGATTAATTCAGAACGAATCTGCTGCGTTAGATTAAACGTGTACATATGAACTGTGTCATAGCCTATTGATCTATCCGGCAGGACATAAGCTAGCATACATTTGCTGTACGTCTCATAAAACATTAAAAAACGTCAATATATAGGAGTAAGAGAACGGCAGATATATGCAAAAGAGAATGCAATTCAGTCCGGTTTTCTGAGCGCACACACCAAAGCAGAACCTCTCACACAGCGCACAAGTACTCGTTCGCATTTCATGAATGGAGAAATACACAAAAAATGCTGTCAAATTGTCTGTTTTGATGAGTATTCACATAAACACACTCGGTTACATCTTAGGTAAACGTAAACAGTTGGGAGAATATCAGACATGCATCAGTGCATCTGTGCATTCGGTTTTAAATGGACAGCAGCCTAATTTAGTTGCTGTTGTCTGTGGCATTGGTGTTGATCAAGCAACAAAAGAAAGACAGAAAATCACTCACTGCTCTTGAATGAATCACTTTAGTAGCACTAATAAGTATTAATCTGAATTTGTTTATATAAATAAATATGTCTACTAGAAAGAATCATCAAAAACAAATAAGATCCCCACACGAAAAATTGGCCGAACTGCTCACATGAATTTATTGTCCAGAGGCCCCAAATAAAGTGCAATGCTGTAAAGTGTGCAATGTGTTTTCGGGCTTAACCCTTCCAAACATACATCTGCGCCTTTTTAAGTTTGCTGGAAGAATGTGGTAAAAACAGTTGTTATAAAGAATGAATAATTAGCCTATATAATCATTGATATTTCACTGAAAAGAAGACCATGTTCTTGTTTCTTTATGAGAAGTGGTTTCATTTAATTTTAATATAAAGGCATGTTGCGTGCCACAGCAGTTAAATCTATCAGTTAAGTCTATCATGATAAAACCTTAATATCAAACCTATACAATAAGTTTGGAAATTTTAGAGAAATTATTAATAAAGACATTACACTGTAACTAAACCCATTAGATTTTAGCTGACTTAATCTACTGTAGATTTAGATGACTAAAATCTTAAGATATTTAGTTGACTAAAACTAGACTAAAAAACAATTCAAATGACTAAAATACAGTGATGGGAATAACAGCGCTATAAATAAACAGTGTTACTAAGGGCGTTATTTTTTTCAGTAATGAGTAATCTGTTGTAACTGTCATTACCGTTACTGACAATAAAATGTGGCATTACTATAATTCATTTAAATATTATTATAATTTTATTTTTTAGTTCAGGATGGATGCGCAGTGTACCTGTATTTGACGAACCGTAAACTCATACTGTGAAGGCACATGACTAGACGTCGCTTTGTCTCACACACATGCAAAGATACAGAGCGAGAGAGCCTTATATACCATGAAGAATTGACGTGTACACGTAAACGATATTCTTTGCTCCTTTCTGAGTTCCTCTGGAATTCTTCAGCTTTTAAGAGCTGCCGGTTTCTCCGGTAGTTGGCGGACCTAATACACAGACAGCAATCTCATTGGCTGGAGCTCACCTATTATCGCCCCCTGTTTTGATTTTAGCAAATAAGTTTGAGCAAATGCAGACAATGTGATTAATATTCATAAACCCAGCAGCTCATTATTCTTTAGTGAATTTTATATTGTTATTAGTAGTAGAATTCGTAGTAGTTTTGTTATCTTTTCAATATTATTTTTAGTTTTTTCCCTTTTTTTCAGAAACACTAAATTACAAACAACATCTTAAGCACCACCACCAAAGTTCAGTCAATATGACAAATATGTTCTAATTTCAAAAAAGTTCTAATTACTAAAGTTTAATGCTAAATTATCATAATGTTGTATTATAATGCTTGACTGACAGATGCTAAGTCAACATATTTAATATGTTTATATATTCATTAATTTCATTTAAATTTCATTCATTTAACATATTTAATATTGGGGGCATCCAAGTTATTTGACATGTTTGAACTTTTTTTTTAAAAAGTAACACAATAGTTACTTTCCCTGGTAACTCAGTTACTATTTGTGAGAAGTAACTAGTAACTATAACTAATTACTTGTTAAAAGTAACATGCCCAACACTGCTAAAATATGAGTAAAACCAAATGGCATGTCAGTCAAAAGACTATGACTAAAACTAAATCAAAATTTGCTGTCAAAAATAACGCTGTCACACACAGACTTTTAAAAATCCCTGTTGGTGTATACTTCCAATGGGGCTGTCAGACTTCTACCTCAAGCCCTCCCATAGCTTCCGCCTCGTTTAGGAGACTCTAGTGTACCCTCTTACACTTTTCACATCTGCTGTGCACTCATAAAGACAGACAGGAGCACAAACAGGTAATGCTTCTCCAGCCAGCGAGGCCTGCTCTCTCCTCTTAATGGAGACATACTACCAGAATAACTGCCACACACTCTCTCTATATTTCTTTCTTGTCTCTAGCACTATCCCTGAAAATAAAAAAAGTGAAAGATGTGCTTCGACTCGCGTCTAACTGCTTTCTATTTTCCCACCAGGTTCCCCGAAGTCTTTGAGCCGTAAGAGCTCCGAGTACATTCTGCCACAAGTACTTCTGTCATCAAGGGGATGTAACGCCACAGTCGAGTTTTCACTTAATCCTCTCACAGGTAAACGGCGGGACATTTTGCCGGAGGAATTTTGCGCTCAAAGAGTTTTTAAACAGAATGTGAATAAGGTATCACTGGTAGAGCTTGCTAGAGAATGAAGCACCTGGAATAGGTCTCTGCCTTTTTTTTGTTGGAACAATGGCAGCATGAAATCGTAGACTCAAGGGTTTTTTTCTTCACTAACCTGGAAGGAGGGCAACATGGCAAAGCCCTTCTACAGGCTTCAGCGCTTTTTGCGACGGACTCAGCTGCTCTTCTTGTTCCTCGGTGTCGCATACATTATGGCTGGAAGCGTCCTTCTTCTGCAGAGACACGGATTGGTGGTGTCACAGCGTGGGACGAGCAGTTACTTTCCATTGCCGTCTTTGCCATCTCCTCCCAGGGCCCTGGAGGCACCTGCCCTCCGGACAAGTTATGGAATAATGGGCGCTCGGCTCGGCGGAAAGGGGGCGGGATACCAAAGTGTTTTGTCCGAAGACAGTGCCGGACCACAATGGCTGATCTCAAGAAACCAGGAGATCCGATATCTGAGACGCCGCTGGTTCCACAGCCTCATGTCTGAACAGGAAGCATCCAGAGTGGAGAAAGTTCTTCCGAAAAGAAAAATCCGACACAAAGGTGAAACTTGGTGCTAAATGAGCTGTGTGTGCATTTCAGAATGACAAATTGGTTGTTTATGATAATTGGTTTATTTTCTCAATTATCTCCATTCCAAGCTGTGCTGCAGAATCTTCCCATCTGTTTGCACGGAAAAAGGTCACGTTCTGAATTTCTGATGCGATTGTTATTCTCCGCTCAGGCACGTACGTCGGCTGCTTTCTGGATGACGCCAAAGACCGGGCGCTCAAAGGGATGGTGTTTTACGACTTTCGCAAAATGACCAGCACCTTGTGTCAGGACACCTGCACGGAAAGGTATGTGATTAATACGCAGTATACTCAAATGCACACAGCTTTTGTTTTAATCGCGGAGCCGCGAAAGCAGATGGACATCTGTTGCCTGGAGGCTCCTCGGTGCTCATCTTAAATCAAGAAATAATGAAACAGTGTTTAGGGAAAAGAACATGCAGTGTGCATCCCTGTGCCAGCTGGCGGAGCTCATGCTGGGAATTGGATCAGGCCCAGTTAATGGAGCGCGGCTCTGGACCTGGTCTCCGCTAATGCTGGAGGAGAAGCATCTATCTGCCGTGATGGAGTATACACTTTCTCAAGTTCTTAGGCCGGCGGATAATTGACCACCAGAGAACAAGTGTGAGGCAGACTGACCTCCTGTAATTACCCCCAACGTTTCAGAGCTTATTTAATTACTTGGGTGACATTTGCAATGTTCAGGGGGAATCTAAATAGTCCATTAGAAAACACGAAACCTAACAGGCGCTGCAGATGATCTTCTTTGTTCACGCTGACATAGTCACTTCCTATGAAGAAGAAAATCATAATTAAAAGTGGTGACAACGTTAAGGCAATATTATGTTCTTGCATCACAGCTGTCCAAACTGTACAAAGATCAAACAAACTTATTTTTAGCTATTATTTCAAATGACCAGTGCAAGCAGGTACAGAAATTGTTCTGCAAATATTAATCATCAGCCTCAGAATTAAAATCATTCATATTTAATTTATATTTTAAAATTAAATTACATTTTATTGCAGTTTGTTACATTAAATACTTAATGACTAAATTATGTGATTTCATAATTTAGAAAACACTGAAAATATTTAAAATTAAACAGAAAAGGAAAAAGGGAAGGAAACAATTATGAGTGGCATATAGATATTTAACATTTAACTACTTTTCATGCTAGGCTAATTTTATAGTAGATATACACTACCAGTCAAAAGTTTTTGAACAATACGATTTTTAATGTTTTTAAAGAAGTCTCTTCTCTCACCAAGCCTGCGTTTATTTGTTCCAAAGTACATCAAAACGGTAAAAATCTGAAATATTTTTACTATTTAAAATAACTGTTTTCTGTTTGAGTAAATTTTAAAATGTGATTTATTCCTGTGATTTCAAAGCTAAATTTTTAGCATCATTACTCCAGTCATATGATCCTTCAGAAAGCATTTTAATATTCAGATTTGCTGCTCAAAAAACATTTATTGCCATTATTATTATTATTATGTTTAAAACAGCTGGGTAGAATTTTTGCCGGTTTCTTTAATGAATAGAAAGTTCAGAAAAACAGCATTTATCTGAAATAGAAATCTTTTAGAACATTATAAATGTCTTTATCATCACTTTTGATCAATTTAAAGTGTCCTTGCTAAATAAAAGTTTTAATTTCTAATTTCTAAAGCTACAAAAGCTTTTTATTTCAGATAAATGCTGATCTTTAGGTCTTTCTATTCATCAAAGAATCCTGAAAAAAAAAGTACTCAAATATTTTAAATATTAATATTAATAATAAAATGTTTCTTGAACAGCAAATCAAAACATTAGAATGATTTCTGAAGGATCGTGTGACACTGAAGAATGATGACTGATGATGCTAAAAAAAAAAAAAATTACATTTTAAAATATATTCAAATAGAAAACAGAAACTAACAGAAAAAAAAATATTTAAAATTTGTACTGTTTTGCCTGTGCTTTGGATCAAATAAATGCAGGCTTGGTGAGCAGAAGTTACTTCTTTAAAAAACATTAAAACTCTTTAAAAAAAAAAAAAACCTTTTGACTGGTAGTGTAGTCAAAAACATGGGATCACCCTCTAATGCTGTAAAAAAGTAACACGACACCATATTTATATTCAAGAAAACATTTTTGTTAATACTCTATGACTGCTTGGACTGAAAAGGATCTAACATCCCAGCCCAGCAGTATCATCTACAGATAGGTGACGGAGAAAATCTTCTCCTGTGTCTGCAGGTACATGTCTGCTCAGACTGAGCGATTAATTCAGAGCACAGATTAACAGTGGGAATGTCCCTGGCTGGGTTGCCATGGCAGTGCCAATGCCACGTTTCATGCAGAGGATCAGGGAAACAATTTGCAGAGGGGCTCAAGCTAATACCTGTTGAGCCCTACACCAACATGCTTGAATGGAATCATGCTGCGCCTTTTTGCAGTCTCCAAAAAAGTCAAGAGGGCCAAAGGACAAAAGCTTCGAGATGGAAGGAAGATCATCGCGGTTAACCGTTGCCAACTTACCGTCAGTGTCATAGAACCAGGAGCCTGTACAGGTCTCTATTTATTGATAAAGATGAGATGGAGATGTATGCAGGAGCTTCCTGGACAGGCTTGTTACTGTGAGATAGCTGGCCAGGTGGGCTGCAGTGGCACCCTGAGAAGGGCTGCCACTACAAAGTGGCTTCGGCTAGCACCGCAGGGTATGGAAATGGTGAGACAGATGTTTGGCTCAACAAGCTGGCCAATCACCAGCTGTTAACCCCTTGAGCTCACAGCCAGGGATGTACGGAGAGATGCTGGTGGACTTTAGGAGAATCCCTACTAGGTCTGGTCTATTTTTAAAGGGATTTAGTGTGAGTTACAAAGTCTAAGGGCTTTTCTGGGGGAATCAGAGAATGTTTTAAACATGCAGCTCTCCTAAAAATGAACATTTGCTGACAATTTATTTACCCATAGGCCATCCCAGATGTAGATGAGAGTCCGCCTAATAAAAACATTGCTGTAATCCACACAACTCCAGTCCATTAATTAATGTCTTGTGAAACAAAAATCTGCATGTTTGTAATAAACAAATTCATCAAGATTTTTTTTTAACTTCAAACCATTGTTTGTGGCTGAAATACTAGTCTTCTATCCATAATATTGCTTTCTCCAGTGAATAAGTTTGCTCGTCAGATTTAGGACAGAAATATGTACAGATCAAGCATTGTTTACAAGTGACAGTCCAAAATAGTTCTGAACAAATATGTGACCCTGGACCACAAAACCAGTCTTGGTGGCAATAGCCAAAAATACATTGTATGGGTCAAAATTATCGATTTTTCTTTTAGGCCAAAAATCATTAGGATATTAATTAAAGATCATTTTGTAAATTTCCTTTTCTCAATATTTAGATTTTCAAATAGTTGAATCTTGGCCAAATGTTGTCCTAACATAACAAACCATACATCAATGGAAGGCTTATTTATTCAGCTTCCATGTGTTTTATAAATCTCAGTTTCAAAAAATTGTCCCTTCCGACTGGCTTTGTAGTCCTTGGTCACATATGTTGGTGGATTTTGATGTGAGAGGACAACAGGGGATGGACTTTTTTCATAGAGCTTTGATGTGACTGAAATATTGACTGTTTTCTAAAAGGTTTCTAAACACTTACCCTGTTTACCATTGGCTGTCCAAACAGACAGCCCCACCCCTAACTGTTGCCATTGGTTGAGTCAGTGTTGCCAGGTAGAATAAAAAAAATAAAAAATAAAATAATTAAATAAAAACCAACCTAAGCATGGCTTATAGATTTCGTTTCATACAATATTGAGTGGATTTAAATACAATCCAATACTAGACCTATTAAATTGTTAGAATATTATAAAAAGAAACCTTTACATGATTTGAAAACATTAGTTAAAGGGTTAAATTTTGTCTTTAATTACTCACCTTCATGTCATTCCAAACCCAAGACCTTCGTTTGCTGGAACACAAATTAAGATATTTTTGATGAAATCCAAGAGCTTTCGGAAGTCAGATTTGTGAGATATAAACCCGCATTTGGGAGAACAAAAAGTCAGATTTGCGAGAATGAAAAGTCTGAATTGCGAGAAAAAAAGACAAATTGTTTTTATCTAGAAATTCTGACGTTATTTCTTGCAGTTGTGAGTTTATATCACGCAATTCTGAGAAAAAAAGGCCGAATTGTGAGAGTATATTTTAAAAAAAGTTTTAGTTGCCTTGAGTATGTGAGTGGAGCATCCAAAAAATAAAAAATAAAATAAATGACACAAATAATGTTATCAAATTATCGTTTTAAATAAAAAATACTTCTACATGCCTATGGACCACATTTTTAAAGGGATGGTTCACCCGAAAATTAAAAGTTGTTATTAATTACTCACCCTCATGTCGTTCCAAACCCGCAAGACCTTCGTTCATCTTCAGAACTCAAATTAAGATATTTTTGATGCAATTGAGAGCCTTCTGACCCTGCATAGACAGCAACGCTACTTTTAAACTTGTAAACAAGTATGCTTTGCGCCCAAAAATTATTGTTGTAGCTTCATAACATTACAGTTGAACCACTCATGTCCTTACTACCTTTCTGGGCCTTGAACATGTCAGTTGCGTTGCTGTCTATGCAGGGGCAGAAAGCTCTTGGATTTCATCAAAAATATCTTAATTTGTGTTTTGAAGATGAACAATGGTCTTACAGGTTTAGTACGACATGAGGGTGAGTAATTAATGACAGAATTTTCATTTTTGCGTGAACTATCCCTTTAACATTTGCATTAACATTTCTTTTATTATGACAAATGTAATATTGTTTTGTGTTAACAATTAATGAGTTTTTGTTGTAAATATCCATGTTATTCATCTGCATTTGCCAGTATTTTGTGAGTATAATTAGATTTGAATGTTTTGTTTTACACAGCGGGTACCAGTTTGCTGGCCTTGAATATGGGTCCGAGTGTTACTGTGGCAACCGCATCACAAGCGCTCGGATGAAAGAGGAGGAGTGTAACTTGGACTGCAAAGGCGAGAAGGGCGCCATCTGTGGAGGTGTGTCTCGTCTGTCCGTTTACAAGGTGGAGGAGGTTCTTCCTGGCCAGCGGAGATGTGAGTGCTTGAAATAAGTTTACATTTTTGTAGGGCAGAACTTCACACCCTGTCATGCAAGATGATAGCAGTGCATTAGGAGGTTACAGAACAGCATTCTGAAAGAGAACAAATATATTAAACTTGCAAAAACAAATATGCTGTACTCTGGCACAGATAAGCAGCGGTTAACTAATAGAGCACAATGCTGACAATGAAGGTCAAGAAATTTAACAAAAAAACTGTATAACCCAATTTATTTGGATTAAAGCATCTGTCAAATGATGCTGATTAAATATATGCTGATTAAAATCTGTCATTTTCTAGAAATAAACTAAACTAAACTAAACTAAACTAAAATAAAATAAAATAAAATCCTGGTTTCTGTAATTTTCTAGCAATAATATAAAATACTAAATTGTTAAAATAATTATTCATTAACAAAAGATTTAAATAATGCTTTGGATAAAACCATCTACCAGATAAATAAATGTAAATATGAATGCGTTATCTGCACTTTTTGCAGCCCTGTTACAAAATTTATGGCATATCTGAATATAGTTTAAAACTATCATTTGTGTGACTTTGTAATTTTGTAGCAATAAACTAAAATAAAATAAAATTAACTTTAAATAAAATCCTGGTTTCTGTAATTTTTAGCAATAATTTAAAATAATAAATTGTTAAAATAACTATTCATTAACAAAAGAAAAACTTTTTAAATAGTGCTTTGGAAAAAAGCATGTACCAAATGAATAATGTAATTATGAATGCATTATCTGCACAATTTCTGTGACTTTGTAATTTTCTAGCAATAAAATAAAAAATGTAAAAAAAAAAACAATAATAAAATAAAATAATTAGGTAAAGAAAACTAAAATCCTGGTTTTTCTAGCAATAATATAAATAATGAAATGTTAAAATAATTCTTAATGAATGAAAGAAAAACTTTTAAATAATGCTTTGCATAAAAGCATCTACATAATGAATAATTGTAAATATGAATGCATTATGTGCACTTTTTGCAGCCCTGTTAAAACATTTGGGACATATCTGAATATAGTTTAAAATCTTGATTCCTGTGACTTTGTGAATTTAATTTCAAATTAAATTCAACAAAATAAAAGTTTTTGTGACTCATTTTTTAGAAATAAATTCTCCATAAATTAATAAAAAGTGAACGCTTTATATGCAGTTTTTTGCAGTTCTGTTGCAAATTGTGGAAAAGTTCAAAATCAGTTCAAAATCCTGATTTCTGGAACGGTGTAATTAAAAATAAAATAAAATCTTCATGAATAAAAAAAAAGCAGGTAACTGCTTCTGTAGGTAATCCACAGTCTGGCAGTGGAGCTTTGATGTGGCCGTGTGTTTGAAACGGGTTCCTTCATCAGTCTCTTCCACATGCTGTTGGACCTCAGCGTTCTGACCCAGTGTCCCTCTGCAGTTCCAGGCCAACTGGATTTGGCCCAGCGCAACACTCACAGACACAGCTATTAAGCATTGACCATATGTTTTGTGGCCTAAATTGAAAATGCTATCCATTGTACCAGATAATAATGTCTTGTTAAGAGGGATTTGTGCATTGTCCGGACCATTGCTTTTAAGATGTTTATGCAGTGCAACAGAAAAGCCATAAAGAGGTCTCTAAATAATTGTTTTAATGTTATGTTAACATATGCTAAAAATTGTAAAATCGAAGGGGACACCGGCGGCAGTTGTAATGCTTTAAACATCTTCAGTGACACTCTTTAATGAGTTGTGACAGTAAAGTTTCCTCTCAGCCCTGAGAATAATGAGATCATTTTACCTTTTCCTTCTGCTGTCTAAAATTAAAACAGTATGGCTGAATTGGGAAAATTGTTTGAAAAGATACTTCGAAAGTTTTTATGCTGACCAAGGCTGCATTTATTTGATCAAAAATACAGTAAAAATTAATATCACTACAATTTCAAAATATTCTCTGCACAATATTGTGCAAGAAACGCTTTTGCACATCTGCGTCGGTGACCGTGGTCTGACTTGTTATAGTTGAAACGTCTACCTTCTGTCTCAGTAAGAAGTTCAGAGACTCACCCGGGACCTGCGAAGCTCCTCTGCGCTGTTTTAATAGCGCTTTGTTTGATGTTTTCGCGCAGCTGTGTCTTATTTATGGTCCTCACAAAGAATCATGTGATCGCTTCAAAAGCAAACGGCGGTCTGCAGGGCCTCTTCATTTATTTGGAGAGGTAAACAAAAGCCCTGGGGTTTCGGTTACAGAGTGCTTGTTTACCCTGCAGAGGTGACAAAGTGTCATGAAGGCCCTGAGCACACTCGCTAATGCAGATACAAATGCCTTAAATCACAGTATCCACTCACATCTGGTGTTTGTCGATGAGGTGAATCTGTTTCTCCACTGGGCTTGTTCGCTGTAGGCTCAGTTGCTAGCTGGATATTAGCTGGGGAAACATTTATATACAGAATACACATTTATTGTAGTTATATAATGATGCAGAAATGTATTGTTTGATTTAGGCAGGGTTTTAAAACTGACATCAAAATTAAAACCATAAAATAAAAATTGTACTAAAACAACTAAAATTAAACTCAATTTAGATTCTGAAGCTTGTTATGTGAATCAATTTCGATTATTTTGAATATATATATATATATGGAATGTATATCAGGTAAAGTACACGCTAAAGCTTCTCAAGGAAAAAAAAAAAATCTAATGCTGTACTACAATACTATAATATTGAAGGTTAAAATTAACTGATTTGTATACAAACGATTAAATCACACTCAGTGAATTTTTCTAATAATAAGCCTGAACTTGCAACAACAAAAATATATTTCTACTCCAATTAAAGATTTTTGAAATATAAACTTTTAAATGGTGATTGACAGAAACACTTGATGGATTTATTCAAACATAAATTAAACAATGAAGAACAGTAACAATTATAAATATACCAGAGTTCAAGCGCTTTAAGGCATTTAAGCACATATGAAAAAAGACATTATTTAGCAAGCTTGTAACCACCTAAAGCAATGATTTAAAAGAGCATTTTTGGCAATCCAGGTAATTTACCATAGAACTATTATGTTTTTAAACAGTTATGGCTATTATAGTGCCAGCGGTGGTCCAATCTCCTTAAAATTTTGCATGCTTGTTTAGAATCACCTGTGGCATGTGCTCAGAACTAAAGTTTGAGTTGTCCTTCAGGCTTTATAGGATTTTGGGTACATTTGGACAGGCCCCTTTTTTAAATTACCACGTTATAGCCTCCCAAAGGGTAAATTTCAGGTTTTTTTTGATAATTATTGACCTAGAGAGCCCAGAGAATTGTACTGCAGTGCTTTTTTCCAGATTGAGCAAAAAAAACCTAGGACTAGTTCGCAAAAGTACGTTCTTGACATCTCAATCATTTAACAAACAATTGAATTCACAGCAGTGGTTCTTGAGGCATAATTGTTTGGAATGAGTTCTATTGTATGAGACGAATATCGCACATATGTGCACAAAAAAAAAACGCGCTGCGTATAATTGTTTACATCTGTAAAAAATGGGATAATGCCCCCCGGTGGCCATTTTCTGTCAAATTTCAAACAGGGCCACTGACTTTCATTCTGATCAGTCTCCGTTAACCTTGTGTAACAGCTTCTCAAAATTCGTCAGCCAGTGGCGGTCATGTTTTTTTTAAATGCACAATAGACACTTGTGGCACTTCGGACCAAGATGGCACACACGGATTTTCATGTTGAAAGGACAAATCGTTGCGCAGTTATAGCCATTTTTAAGTTTTTCCCCTCTAATAACGCCACAAAGTGGCCAAGCTCCACGATTCAGCTTGAGCTCTTACATAAGTGCTCATAAATGAATTTGGCAAAGATATCATTCTGTTCAGGAGTTATAGGCATCTTACTAAAAGTGACCCTGCCCCTTTCGAACGTTTTGGCTTCCCTCTGCGACGGTGAGTTTTTTTGATAATTATTGATATTCACTCTCCAGAGAATCTTTCTGCACTGGTTTGGGTCCGATCGGGTGAAAAATCTAGGACTAGTTTGCACAGGCTCACAATTGAATCTGTATGCGGTATGTGTTTTGTCCAGCGCGAGCCAAGGATTCCAACGACATAAGACACTTGAGCCTGCGACTGACGGTTTAGGAGTTATGAGCGATTTCATACTTTTGATCGCTGTAGCGCCCCATCAGGCCGATTGGGGCGAGCCTTGGTCTCATTGTAGGCGGTGTGAGTACTACCATCCCTTTAAGTTTTAAGTCTCTACGACTTACGGTTTGGTCTGCATGATCAGTTTTACGTGGAGATCACTGATCCGTGACCATCAATTACAATAGGGTTTCAGTGCTACATGCTTGAACCCATTAATTAACATGATATATGGTGCATATATTTAGCAAATGGTCCTCTCTAGAGTACGTTTTTCTAGCTGACTAATGGTCAACAAATGTTTTTTTCTTGAGGTAAATGTGATGTTACTTGACATATTGTTTACAAGCTATTATACTGACATCTTTGCACGGTTTAAACACTGATTGAGTGATTACATGAGACAAAAATGGATTTCAGTAAATTGTACACTCTTTTAACATACATTCTGATGTTTATTCATGTTTATTTGTACTGAAATTGGTATTAAAGTGGAGGAGATGATCAGTTCTGGCGCTTCTCTTGAACTGATCTATCACTCCACATTAAACAGCGCCAAGAAGTCAATTTGTGGTTTAAAAACTAATAAAATGGGAAGAGTTTGAAATCCAAGACTATGTTTCATATTAAAACTAACAAAGCACAAAGCTTATTGCAATTTGTTAGATGGAAGGTGTGTGGTTTAATAACCAAAAACAGGCTAGACTAATCGATTCTTGGGATTTAAGAATCAATATCGTTTTGTAAAAATGAGAATCCCTAATGGTTTTCACAAAAATATGTAGCAGCACAGCTGTTTTCAGCATTGATCATAAGAAATGTTTCTTGAGCCACGTATTAGAATGATTTCTAATGGATCATGTGGCACTGAAGACAGGAATAAATTCAGCTTTGCCATCACAGGAATAAATAACATTTATAAATATATTTAAATGTTCAAATCAAAAACAGTTATTTTAAATTTTAATAATATTTCACAATATGTTTTTACTGTTTTCTGATTTAATAAATTAAGCCTTGGTGAGCATGAAAGACTTATTTCAAAAACATCCAAAAATCTTTTGAATGGTAGTGTATATCAACTAAATATATTAATATTAATATTTATGTTGTGTACATCTGCTAGCATGGGAAGCTCAAAATGTCAATTTGAACATTCAAAGCACCTGGTAAAAAAAAAAACAAACATGCAGCTGTGCCTGAAAAAGGGTTTGGAAGAAGCTGAAGCAAAGAAAAAATTATGAATTTATTCACAGTAGATAGAGTAGTTTCCTATTTCTGTGAAATGTGGCTTCTTTGCGGTTCACTTATTACCCATACAGCCTGATTCCTTGAACTGTTTGATATTTCTTTGAAGGTATATGAGCTTTTTTTTCTTTTACTTAATTACGCATTCACTGCAGCATTCCAAACCTTGGAGCAATGAATTGAGTGTTGGCACAAAAATCTTGTTCCTACACTAGTTTTCTCTTGTCAGTCAGCAATATTCTCCATTCTCCTCTGCCTTCAGACAGGAACGTGCGCTACCGGGGCTGCTTCAAAAAGCCTGACAACACAACAGCAGCTTCCCTGGCTCACGCCGTCCAGCCCAACCTCACCTCCCAGTGGTGCATCGAAACCTGCATGGATCAGGTCTGACTTTTTTGACTGTATCGATACTGGATTCATGTGGAGTGGATATGGTCCCTTGGTCTGCCTGGCGCACACCTGATATATTTTCCCACTCTTCTGAACACAATCTGCTTGTTTAAACTTTAACGTGTCTCCAGAGAACACAAATTTGCTCTGTAATCAATCTTCTACACAGTTTTATCGCCTTGATTGCGGTATAATTTGAGCCCTTTCTATCAGATGGTCATGCTTTGTTGCACTCTGGCAACATGGTCAATTGATTCTTCCTCGTCGTTAGCTGAGAAACTAATTGCACTGCTGGAGAGCATTTTCAGATGATAACTCAAAATAGTTGTAATTCAAAGTGTGGATTGAGGTTGTCAATCATATGCATATTCACTCTCTCTTATCAGGAGTTTCCTCTGGCCCTGGTCAGGAAGCCCGACTGTTTTTGTGGCTACTCCACCCCACGCTTCACTCTTCACGAGCCGATGAAAGAGGAGCTGTGTGCTGTGGAAAACAGCAGTCTGCATATCCAAGGGTCCCATCAGCTCTTCCTTCAGGTTTATCAGACACCTGTTCAAGGTAAGACTCCGTGGAAACCTTCTCACTGATCTTAATAATTACCTCTGTGCTCACATTTCCCCACACGGGCAGTTTATTCTTCTCACATAGAGCTCAGCCTTGAGATGTATGCTAGAATTAAACAGGGTGCCTGCTCCTTCAATTCTGAGATTTTTCTTTGGGAAATCATGAAAGACTGTAAAAGTGAGTAATACCTTTTTAGGTATACCTAGCAATGCTAAACCTTCCAACAACACATAGCCTAAAGGCACCCGGATTTCTGTAAAGTCCCCATATATCTAAGACGGAGACTGCTTGAAAAATAATAAGCAAGAGTGAAAGTAAATATCTTCAACATCTAGTATCTTTGTTGGATTTGGTAGCTAACTAGTGAGTGCTTTTGTCATATACTTTTTGAGGGTCTGTGATAAAAAATACTGTAATATTGTTAAATATTAATACAATTTAAAATAAGAATATATTGTAAAATGTAATTTATGTCAGTTGATCCTTCAGAAATCATTCTAATATGCTGATTTGCTGCTCAAGAAACATTTATTATTATTGTTATTATTGAAAACAGCTGTGCTGTTATATTTTTGTATTCAGTCATAATTTAATAGACCAAATTTGCCAAGTGTTTCCTTCCTCTGATGCCACCAACTAGCAATAGGAAGTAGCATAATGGTATCTTTCTTTCCCCAACTTCCTGTTGCAATATGAGGCATGTCAACACAGGACTGTTGTAAACAATTCTTGTTAAAGGGATAGTTTACCCAAAAAAGAAAATTCTGTCATTAATTACCCTCACTAATCAAATTTTGATTTAGCCTTCTGAATTGTTTTAGTTTTAGTCGCCTAAACATCATAAGATTTAGTCTGCTAAAATCTAATGTGTTTAGTGACAGTGTAATGCATTTATTAAGCATTTTTCTAAAATTACTAAAACTCATTGTGTAGGTTTGATATTAACGTTTTATCATGATAGACATAGATTTAACTGCTGTGGCACGCAACATGCCTTTAAATTAAAATTCAATGAAACCACTTCTCATAAAGAACTAGAATATGGTCTTCTTTTCAATGAAATACCAATGGTTAAACAGACTAATTTTGCATTCTTTATAACAACTTGTTTACTGCATTCTTCATTCTTTCAAGCAGACATATTTGTTTATATGAATACATTTAGATTAGTCTTTATAAGTGCTACCAAGGTGATTCAGTCAAGAGCAGTGAGTGATTTTCTGTCTTTCTTTTGTTGCTTGATTAAGATCAATGACAGACAATAGCAACTAAACTAGACTGCTGTCTCTTTAAAACCGAATGCACGGATGCAGTGTACTGATACACGTTTGACATTCTCCCAACTGTTTACGTTCACCTAAGACATCATTTTTTTTGTGTGTACTTCTCCGTTTATGAGACGCACGGCTTCAGTGTCTGCGCTCAGACAACCAGACCAAACTGAGTTCTCTTTTGCGGTTTCAAATTTACCCGTATGTCTGCTCTTCTCTTACTCTAAGACAGGGTTCACCAAACTTGTTTCTGGAGGGCCAGTGTCCTGCAGAGTTTACCTCCAACTTTCCTCAACACACCTGCCTGGAAGTTTCAAGTATACCTAGTAAGACCTTGATTAGCTGGTTCAGGTGTGTTTGATTAGTGTTGGAGCTAAACTCTGCAGGGACGCCGGCCCTCCAGGACCGGGTCTGATGACACCTGCTCTAAGATATTGACATTTTTGAGCATTTAATGAGACGTGCAGCAAATGTATGCTAGCTTATGTCCCGCAGGATAGATCAATAGACTATGATAGAGTTTTTAATATATGCATCTTACCATGCAGCAGATTTGTTCTGAATGAATCTCTTCCTAAATCGGCCCTCCCTAAAATTTTTGTCTCGTTTTTATTCGTCAACAAAAATGTCAATAGATTTCCGTCATAGTTTTTGCCATTCAAAACAAGTTTTTGTTTCGTTATCTTCTCATTTTCGTCTTTGAAAAAATGCCATAGAAAATTATTTAATTATTAACAAAATCAACACTGACTTTCAAGTCGTTTCAAACCTGTAAGACCTTTATTCATCTTCAGAACACATATTAAGATATTTTTGATGAAATCCGAGAGCTTTCTGACCCTGCATCTACAGCAACACAACTAGGAAGTTCAAGGCCCAGAAAGGTAGTATAGACATCATTAAAATAGTTCTTGTGACATGAGTGAAGCTACAAGAATACTTTTTGTGCACAAAGAAAACAAAAATAACAACTTTATTTAACCATTTCTTCTCTTTCATGCAGTGTTGCCAAGTTCACGGTTTTACCGCGGAGTTGGGCTACTTTAATGCTGTTGCCGCGGGTTGTTTTTGATGTCTGCTGGTTAAACCGACTCCAATAATGTGATATTTAGTCCCTGAAATGCGAATTTACCAGGGGAACCCCGTCAAAAAACATGTATTTTATCCCCCGTAATGTATGGATTTTTAACAGGGGACCCTTCCTCGAAACACGATTAGGCTAGTTTAGGGCTAGCTTTGAGTACCAATTGGGCGGGTTTTGTTGTGAAAACCTGGCAACCCTGTTTTCGCGTTAGTTTTCTATGCACGTTCATGAGAGTACCATAATGCATGCGTGTGCATTTTTGTTTTCTTTCATAGCTTCCAGAAATTACGGTTGAATCACTGATGTCATAAGGACTATTTTAATGATGTCCTTACAACCTTTTTGGGCCTTGAATGTGTCAGTTGCATTGCTGTCTATGCAGGGCCCAAAAGCCAAAAAGACAGAAGGTCGTACAGCTTTGGAACAACATGAGGGTGAGTAATTAATGACAGAATTTTAATTTCTGGGTGAACTATCCCTTTAAAAATAAACTTTAGCCATTCTTACCCAACATCAAGATCCTTCAAAAGGCTAAGCAGAGCTGTAGGTGCTACACACAGCCTGAGAAACACAGCATAATGAAAAATACAATGTTAATGTAATCATTTTAAAGATTAAGACAAGGTTATTTTTATTACGTAAACCTTTAAAAATAGTTTTATAATGTGTGTGTGTTTTTTTAATGAGTACCATAAAATACCACCTGGCTGAAAATAACAGTAAGTTACTATATGGTAGCTCCCCTTATTTAAGTGCCAAATAAATACAGTATTTGAATTGTCCAGATTCCAGATGCACAGAGAAGAAGTTTCTACCTGAGAAGTCCAGCTCACTGGTGGCTTTGTCCAGTTTTCCTGGTGCGGGGAACACCTGGGTGAGACACCTGATCGAGCTTGCAACAGGCTACTACACAGGCAGTTACTACTTTGATGGCACGCTCTACAATAGAGGTAACAGAATCACCACACTATCAGTGGTCATAAATCTTACCATTCTAAAGCTTGAAAGCATCTGTGACACAGGCAACCTTTCTTGCAAATCATGCCACTCTGAAAAATATTATTGCACAGGCATTGGATGGGATGAATTTATCATCATTGCTATGTTTTTTGCACATAAACAGACTAATGTCTCTAATGGAAAGTGGGCTTTTAACCAAAATGTAATCTGCCACCACAAAGTCATTGCATTAATTTGCACATTGTTAAAGAAATTTGGACTAATTCAAACAGTAACTCAGCTCGCTTTTGGAAATGATTTATTAAAATCACCAGAGCTTCTTTGTTTTGTGAAGTTTCCCAACATTTTTCTTTAGCTCCCACCATGCCAAAATTTGAGAACGCTTGGTAATGTGCATTTGGGCATAGCTGACCTTCTCTTTTCTTTCAAATGCCAAACTTTATTGAGCTTTTTTTTTTCTATCATTAAAGAACTTGACCTGCCTTGAAAGTCACAGTGCCTTTTCAAATCCATCACAGAACCTGACACATTTGCCTGAGGGGGGCCGTGGAGCCCATGCCGGAGCTAACACCATTTTTGATGCAGTTTTTGGAACGTATGTTGGATTCAGAGGCGGCGCTGAGCGGCCGCCACATGCAGTTGGCTGTATGTTCTAATCCTTTTCTCCTCCCAACTGTGCAGGCTTCAAGGGTGAGAAAGATTACTGGAAGAGTGGAAGAACCATCTGTGTGAAGACACATGAGAGCGGCCAGCGGGATATTGAGATGTATGACTCAGCAATACTGTTGATAAGAAACCCCTACCGCTCGCTCATGGCTGAGTTCAACCGCAAGTGCGCTGGGCATCTTGGTTACGCTTCTGATCAGCACTGGAAGAGCAAAGGTATTATGAGTACAGTATAAGCTCAGGAGCTCTGCAGGGTCCATGAGACACACACTTTGTGCCAGTATTATTTAGTGTTTTTTAATTTGTTTGTTTTTTTGCAATTTTGTTATGTGCTTTTATAAGCTTCTTTTTATATTTTGCTAATTAGTTTTAATTGATTTTAATTTCAGTTTTAGTTAATTTCTAGTTTTTATTTATTACCAGTTAGTTAACATTCAAAAGGCTGTGCAATTAATCTTGTAATCACAGAGTAGTAATTTTATGTCCTTTTGTCATTTTTATTTGTTTTTTGTTCTTTTTTATGTTACTATTTTGTTTTATTTTAATTTTTATTTCAGGTTTAGTTTTATTTTTTTTTAGTTTTCCCCTCAATTAGTTAACATTCAAAGGCTTGTGCAATTAATCTTGCAGTCACAAAGTAGTAATTTTTTGCTTTTGGCATTTTTCTTAGTTTTTGTTCTTTTTCTATATTACTATTTATTTTTATTTATAATTACATTTTTATTTCAGTGTTAGTTTTAGTTCATTTATAGTTTTTATTACCAGTTACCATTCATAAGGTTTTAATAAGCAATTAATCTTGCAGTCGCAGAGTAGTAATTATGTGCTTGTCATTTTTATTTTTTTTTATTTTTATGTATTACTATTTAGTTTTAATTTAATTTTTATTTCAGTTTTAGTTTTACATCATTTTTTCCCCAGTTAGTTAACATTCAAAAGCTTGTGTAATTAATCTTGTAACTGCAGAGTAGAGCTTTTGTTATGTGCTTTTGTCATTTTTATTATTTTTGTTCTTTTTATATATTACTATTTATGTAAAATTTTATTTTTATTTCAGTTTTAGTTCATATTATTATTTTATTTTTATTTCAGTTTTAGTTCATATTATATTTATTACCAGTTAGCATTTAAAAGCTTGTGCAAGTGTGCAATCACAGAGTAGTAATTTTATGTGCTTTTGTAATTTTGTATTAGTTCTTGTTGTTTTTATATATTACTATTTAGTTTTAATTTAATTTCTTCTTTCAGTTTTAGTTTTAGTTTTTATTTATTATGAGTTAGTTAACATTCAGAAACTTGTGCAATTAATCTTGCAATCGCAGAGTAGTAATTTTGTTATGTGCTTGTCTTTTTTTATTAGATTTGTTTTATATATTACTATTTAGTTTTAATTCATTTTTAATTTAGTTTTAGTTTTTATTCATTTTTTTTTTTTACCAGTTAGCTAACTTTCAAAACCTTGTGCAATTAATCTTGCAATCGCAAAGTAGTAATATTAAGTGCTTTTGTCGTTTTTGTTCTTTTTATATATTACTGTTCAGTTTTAAATTAATTTTTATTTCAGTTTTGGTTTTAGTTCATTTTTAGTTTTGATTTATTACCAGTTAGTTAACATTCAAAAGTTTGGGCAATTAATTTAGCAATTGCAGAGCAGTAATTTTGTGTGCTTTCTGCATTTTCATTAGTTTTTTTTTGTTTTAATAAAATTTTTATTTCAGTTTTAGTTTTTATTACCAGTTAGTTAACATTCAAAAGCTTGTGCAATTAATGTTGCAGTCGCAGAGTCGTAATTTTGTTATGTGCTTTTGTAATTTTATTCTTTTTGTATATTACTATTTAGTTTTCATTTAATTTGTATTTCAGTTTTATTTTATTTTTAGTTTTTATTTATTACCAGCTAGTTGACAATTAATCTTCTAATTGTAGAGAAATTACTTTTACTGCTATAGTGGTTATAGCACAATATTAGAGATTTTAAATATTCTAATATCCATTTTTCGTACTGTACATTGTGATGCCGGAATGAACTTAAAATACTGGTTTTAATATTTGTTACAATGATTTTGTACCATGTCCTCTTTGTTCAGTTTTGGCTCAGAAAAATATCCATTGTCCAACTTATCAAAAAGATAAATCTGTTAAATATTATTTATTGCATATAATATATTGTTATATATTGTATTATTATTTTTTTTTTGTTTTAAATGGGAAATGTTTTAAGTGCGAAATTTTTTGCATAATGTTTCTTACTGTCCCACTTTCTCTTCTATCTAGAGTGGCCTGAATTTGTGGGTAGTTATGCCTCCTGGTGGGCTTCTCACGTGTTGGACTGGCTGCGTTATGGAAAGAAACTTCTGGTGGTGCATTATGAGCAGCTGCAGGAGTCACTGGTGCCAACATTACAATCCATCACATCCTTCCTCAATACAAGCGTCAGTGAAGACCGTCTCCTCTGTGCCGAGTGCAACAAGGATGGCCACTTCAAGCGCTCAGGTGCGCGACGGCCCACCTTTGACCCCTTCACCCCAGAAATGAAACGGCTGATTGATGGCTACATCAGCACTGTGGACCAGGCCCTCAGAGCCAGCAACCATTCTGGCTTGCCAAAGGAGTATCTCCCAAGATGATAAGTCCAGGACTAGAGTACAGTACTGGCTGTCTTGCTCAAGCTCCAATGCTACAAACTCTAATGTCCAGGAGCTACTTTTGATACGTTATTATCCTCACATATTGAGGTTGAAAATAATGCCATATGATGCTGGTGCACTTTGAGATTGTCTTGTTTTAACGGCGGTCTGTGGATCAGTCTGTGAAGGGAAACAAAGGTCAAATTTGTTGCCATACCATGGTGAATAATTATAAAGATTTGATAACTGCACACTTGAACTTGCAACTCTAGTCAGAGGCAAAATAAGTTCTCCTTCCTCCTTTGGGAAGAAACTTGAGTGTTTAATTACATACTTCAACTACAAGTCAACAAGAGGCCTAATAAACAACAGATGTAATTGCTTATGAACTAATCTGACGTGTATTGTAGATAATAATGACATGTCTACCACAAAAACATTTTATTACTATACCGTGACCGTGATTTTTTTTTTACATTGTAGGGACAATTTAGACCATTTACAAAGCTGATATCATAACTGTTAGGACGAATGTAACCACAGACACAACCACAATCCTTTTCCAGTAAAATATCTTCATTCTTAAAACAAGATACACTTACTTTGAGAAGCAAAATTATTCTGTCATCTGTTACTCGTTCCACACCTGGACGACCTTCGTTCATCTTCATAACATAAATTAAGATATTTTTGATGAAATCCGAGAGCTTTCTGACCCTGCACAGACAGCAATGCAGTCTCAATTTAAGAATATTTAGATATTTGTACTGTGAAACAAGTCAAAAATACTGAGTAAGAAAATCATTTTTGTAGTGTATCGAGGACAACAACATGTCTATGATGGTAACAGCCCTGGCAGATGCGAAATGTAATATTACGTTGTGAAGTAGTAGAATAACAACCATGTTTTCCCCCTGAAACCTTCCAGATCAACAAAATATGACATGGCAAACAGACTTAGCATACATCAAAGTCAAACGAATGGTGACTGTCCCCATCCCGCTAGATTCCTTCAGAATGGAATGAAAGCTTTCAGCCGGACTAGACAAGACTTGCCTTACGGAATGATGCTAGCCTGATGCTAATCCTCCCAGAGCTGATTAGCACGCTGCCAGCATGCTCCAGATGTGTCTGGATTAAGCGCTGGTGTAATACTCTTTTGCACATTGCCAGACTGGGATCAGCTGCATATTCAGACAATGTCACTGTAGTGCTAGTGGCGGGAGTCCCATCGGGGGGCTGTTTCTGCGGAGTTATTGAACAAGACACAAAAGATCATTCGGTTAGCATCATTCAGCGAAGGCTAAATAAAAATGTCTCACTGTTTGGGTTTGGTCCATAATTTAATACCAGTGTGTAACTTTAAACAAACACTCCACCCCATTTGTCATTGGTCTGACTCTGAAAAAATGATAATAACACCCCCAAAATTATATCAATGGTTGAGTCTGAGCTGCTGTGCTGGACTGGTTGGGATGTTCAAAATAAAAGAGCAAGTGCCACAGCCAGACTGTTTACACTTTTTGGTTGAATCAACTAAGCTGGGATGGAAGAAGGTTTTTAACACACTTAAAGGGATAGTTCATCCGAAATTAAAAATTCTGTCATTTACTCATCCTCATGTTGTTGCAACCAGTGTTATTTTAGTATTATTTATATACTTCAATAGTTTATGAGTATTTTGAATTTAGCTTTTCAGTCTTCAGTCTTTTTTCCTGCTCACAATGAAACTTTATAACTTACAATTGTGTTTATATCTTACAGTTCTGAGAAAAAAAAAATCAGAATTGCACAATAAAAACTCGCATTTGCAAGAAAAAAAAATCAGAATTGCAAGACACAAAATTGCATTTGTGAGAAAAAGTCAGAATTGTGAGATACAAACTCGCATTTGTGAGAAAAAAGGTCTGAATTCCGAGATACAAAATTGCATTTGTGAGAAAAAGTCAGAATTGCGAGATACAAACTCAAAACTGCTAGAAAAAGTCAGAATTGTGAGATACAAACTCACATTTGCCAGAAAAAAGTCAGAATTACAAGATACAAACTTACAACTGCAAGAAAAAATCTGAATTGCGAGATACAAACTCGCATTTGCAAGAAAAAAAGTCAGAATTGCAAGAAACAAACTTGCATTTGTGAGAAAAAACAGTTTATTTCTTGCAATTGCAAGTTTGTATCGCGCAACTCTGACTTTTTCTCGCAGTTGTGAGTTTGTATCTTGTAATTCTGACTTTTTTTCTGGCAAATGCGAGTTTGCATCGCGCAATTCTGAGAATAAAAGTCAGAATTGCAAGGTGTAAAAAAAAGAAAAAAATCTCAACTGTGAGATAAAAAGTCACCTTTTGAATGTACTGGCAAAAAAGGGGCTTTCGTACATTTTAGTTTAGAAACTTTGGAATATTCTAATATAATTTTTTTTTTTTAGCTTTCATTTTTTTCTAGTCTAGTTTTAGTACTCCAGCTTATTTCAGTTAACATTTACAGTATCATTTTTGTTGTAGTTTTTTATCTAATATACAGACGCCAGTATATCGGTATGTTTTATTTTATTTCAGCTTGCATTAAATTAACAACAACAACAACAACAACAAAAATAATAATAGATTTAGTTTTAGTTAAAACAACGCTCCAAACTGGCATGAATTTTGAATTTCTTTTTTCTACAGAACACAAAATTTAGAAGAAACTATTTAAACTATTTTCGTCTATACAGTGGAAGTCCGTGGAGACCAAAAAAACACTGGACCTGAATGACTTCTATTATACTGTTCTTCAAATACCATCTTCAATTTTTTTTATTTTATTTTTTGTTTTGTTTTTGGTGTGTATATATGTTCCATAAACTAGAAAAAGTCATACAATGACGGGTGAGTAAATTTCATTTCTGGGTGAACTATCCCTTTAAACCTATATTAACTATAAATTGTAAAATTTCTTTGGCACCCATGACATTTTTTGGCCCTTACAGATTCCTGAGACGAGATATACATCAGTGAGCTTAACAGAAGTATAATTAATGAGCCATATATAAGGTTTAATGAAATATATCAGATTTCGCTTTAGGTCGGTTCTATAAGCCTCTGCTGTGGAAAATAAAATGCTGTGCGCCCTGTATGAATTATAAATGAAATCCATTGCACCCCCACTGTGATTTCCTGAAGGCTTGGTGCCGAGGTCATTGTGTCTTGCCTGGAGAACTGTGACAGATTAATGTCTAAATGAAACAGAATTTTATTTCCGTGCATATCTTGTAGATCGCTGCAGAATACGGTGCAAACAAGCGCTACGTCGATACGTGTAAGGTGGTGTGTGGTCGCCTGTGTCTTGTTGTGTTCATGTTCTGGTGCCTCATTCCATGGACAAAAAATCCAATTCCTTCATGAATTATGTTTGCTGAACATTCCACAGCAGCAGATAGGTTCTTCTTCTGCTGTCCTAGGCATAATGAGCTCAAGTCTTCTTTTTTTGATTTTCATAAACTCTCTTGACATCGGTCAGACCCTGTGACTGCTATTCACTCGTGCAGATGCTATTGAGAGGGGCCGGCCCCCAAGGTTTTACTGCTGTTGTGAAAACACAATGAATAAAATTCATGATGCAAGCGGGTGTCTTTTTTCATCTTCTCAGAAGTGGTGACAAAAGATGTTTGAGAGCATTAAGTCACTTGAATGTTTCAAAGACTCGCTCATAAGATATTCAGTGGAAAATAAATCCGACAGATGCCTGGGAGACTGAAACATCCTGAATTACTACTTCGTCGTTTACTGAGCAATGCGAGCACATCACTTGCTCGCCAACGGATACTCTGCAGTGAATGGGTGCCATCAGAATAAAACATCACAATCCTCCAGTGAAAAAATCTATCCCCTGATGTCCTTTCACTTCAAAATCCACCAACATATTTGTATTTGCTTATAAACGGTGCTTAATCAATGCATATTTCTCTCCTGATTCAGACGATTTTACATTTTCACTGGAGAAAGCAATATTATGGATAGACGACTGGTAATTAAAGACATCTTGATGGATTTGTTGATTACAAACATGCAGCTTTTCACTTCACAGGATGTTAATTGATTACTGTTATTTTTTTATTAGCTGTTTGGACTCTCATTCTCACGGCACCCATTCACTGCAGAGGATCCATTGGTGAGCAAGTTATGAAATGCTAAATTTGTCCAAATCTGTTCCGATGAAGAAACAAATTCATCTACATCTTGGATGGCCTGAGGGTAAGAACATTTTCAGAAAATGTTCATTTTTGGTTCAACTACTGCTTTAACTAGCATAATATATAACATCCACACCTCAGGGTTAACCCGGCAATAACGGTTCTTATAAAGGGGACTTTCTGTCCTACGTTTGTCGCCTTTTTTAGAAGACAGGGTGCCTGCATCTGTCTTGCATCAGTCTTTAATCACATTTTTGTTCCCTCTCCTTGATCATTGCTTTGAGCCCCCTCGGAGCGCAGCAAACGGTAAAAGGCCTTGCTGTTCATTCCCCTGTGTCATTTGAAGCTGCAGGCAATCTGTCTTTTAAATATGGCTACGTGCCTCTCTCATGGTAGCTGAAGTTCAGTGCGGCTGACTCTTGCCCTAACGCGTGCATATGTACAGTTCAAACATGTCTGAGATGAGAAGGATGTATTTACCAAAGCATGAGAATACAGAAGGTTCACATGAATAAGATAGTAGTGGTTGTGCTACAAAAAAAGATTTTAAACCATAACATATACATATTTTTGACTATTATGGTCATAAATTTACAAACATAAGAAATATTTCCTAAATTGCAGTATCAGTTGGGGTTTTTTCAATGGTAATTTATACAGCTAAATTGACAGTTTTATGAAATCTGAGACAGATTTTTAGGTAGATGGCATGAAATTGTTCAGGATGTTGATATTCTCAATCTAAAAAAAAATTAGATTGAATTTCGTATTTTAATAATTCTTTTAATAAAACTTTTGTAATTACTATATATGCAGTTTTTACAACCTCATATTGCCTGACATTAAGGATGCACAATGTATTGGTACCATTTTTTTAAACTTCTATCTGCATCATTTGATAATGGATAAATATCCATCAAGTTACATGATAAAAACAACATTTAATAAATTACAATATTACATATTACCCTGCTGAATTACACTGTCACATTGCTATGTATGTATGTGTGTATGTGTGTGTGTATATATATATATATATATAATTTAGATACACACACATACATACATACATACATACATATGTACAAATAGGCAGTAAAAATCCTTATTTCAGAAAAGCATAGTGTGAAGTCTGATCTTTAAGAAAATATAAGGGTCACTAATTTCATCAATTTTTCATTGTTTTTTTTTTTTTTTTTTTTTTTTTTGTCCTATGGTGTGACATAGCAAAAATTAAGGGGAAAATAACTCTTAATAATATACAAACAGCATGAGAGACATTTATTTTCACTATTATCTTCATTCTTATTTTCATATAGTATTTATTTAACATAAAATTAACATAATTTTTGCTGCCATCCATTTAAAACTGCTGAAAATTATACCATTTAAGATGAGTGATATTTATGTCTCCCCTATTGCAATACTCAACTGTTTTTTTTTTTTTTTTGATATTTTAGATATTTTTAAATAAAAACATCTGTGATTCTTTTATGTGTGTCACACCATAGGACATTACGTTGCACTAAAGGACAGAAAGTATGTCAAAGGAAAAAGTTTAATTTTGATACAAACAATATCAACATGTTTTTAAACAAAACAAAAACAAAACTATTTTTAACAATGAAATTCTGTCGTATTCAATCAGTATGTTTTTTTGCGGGGGATGGGGTTGCATTTCTTATTGACAGGAACAGTATAGGTATGACAGGAAGCGAGTGGTAGAGAGAGAGGGGGGGCTGAGATCAGGAAGGATCCATGAGGCGGGATTCTTGGGACACCCAGAGTGCAACTGTGCAATTTGTCAATGCGTAGACAATAAGGTTATCATGCATGTGCCAGCAGCTAAATATGATTGATATTCAAACTATATTCATTAAGATGTGAGTAATCTTTTTAAACCATATGGCTACTCCTTTTAAGGTATCATTTGGATTTTATTCACTTTCTGCATTGTTCTCTTAGGATCTCCTCCCTTCTGGTGGATCCCTGTTAATTTTATGTCTACATTTCCGTGTCTTCTTTCTTACACTAATTTCTTACTATCTCACTAATTCTTTCTGTTTTAAAAACAAAGTATCATACAAGTTTTCAACAGTACAAGTTTTCTGCAAAAACATCAGAAGACAGTTTAATTAATGTAACTGTTGCATTTAAGAACACTGAAAATGATCAAAAAAAAAAAGAATAAAAAGGAATTAAACAAATCTTATTTAATTAAATGCTTCTTAAACATTCTTAGACATTATCTGTCACACCAAAGGACGTTTCAGCCTTTTGTGTCAATTAATGACCTTGCTATTCCGAGCTAACCTGTCATTAGCGGTTGGCAAGACACATTTACATAATTTTCCATGATTATGTAGTTTAAGATACTGTTTTCAATTAAAAAATATAATTTAGGGGTGTCACACCCAAGGACAACAAAACATTTTTTTTTGTGGTTGCAAAAAAATATATATATATTTGAACAATTCTGAGACAAAGACATGGGTTTGACAAGGGGCTTCAGTAACACAACCATGAATGGGGTCCTTCAGGTAATTAAAGTTTTCTCTGAAATTGGCTGATTTAATATAAGGATATGGTGTGACACCAGAGGATGTGGCTTCCAGAAACAAAATGTATCAAGTTCCTATGCTTTTAGAAATACATGGATGAAAAAATGATCACCATTTACTAAAACAGACACTTGTACAATGATACTAGAGGTATTTATTAACAGTTTTACGCTTTTCTTTTTAACTTATAAAAGTTTGTACTTTGAACCATGCTTGAGACAGTCACACCATAGGACAATTTTGAGATTTGGCTCAAAAATGTTAAAAATCAAATAACACTGCAGCTTTTAAAACACTAGTTCCATGTAGGACAAAGAAATGTTTAACGACACACTGCGTTTTAAATAACGACAATATTAATTATAGTCATTTATTTCTTGTGAGAGTGAAATTGCCATGTCAAGTCAACAACCCATATATGGACATGAAATACATGTGTATTTTCAGCATTTATTTTATAACAGAGCAGGGTCATTTGAAATGCACTAGGCAAATGGTGTTTTAAAAATGTTGAAAAGCAGGTAAAATATACATTTTCCCTTATCATTTACATTTTAACCTCAAATCTTGGTGTTGATAAAAAATATTCTTAAACACATTATGCATCAACTACCCAGTGATGCAGTCAATGATTTGAATAAGCACATAAACACATTTTTAACCTACATACAAACAACCAGAGAGATGGTTTCATGTGAGTAATATCCTCACTTATGCAAGGCTATAGTTTACGGCTGTGTGTGTGTGTATCTCGCTGCTCTCGACCTCCCAGATCTAATCAGCCCAGGTCAAACTCAGCCAGGTGACATCAGTTTAGATAAACTAATTGCTCTGATTGAACAGATGGACCCTCGATATAAGAATTTTCGTCCTTTCATCAAGCCTAAAACTAAGAGGCATACTGATGCAGCCATACAGATGGCATTTTACCCTCAGCACCAGACTTCACGTCACATTAGCATTGAAATGGCTTTCATTTCCAACATGCCTTATGCATCTTAAAGCGAACGGGCTCATATAGCACATACGCAGAATGCATATGCCGTTCTATCATTATGCTAATGGAATATTTAAAGCTCTCACCACATCTGTTTTTAATAACATTTACAGCAGATTTCGAGAATAAGCACAAGGACGTTTTCCTGAAAAAGAAAAATAATCTCTGTGGAGTGGAAAAGACTTGGGAAAAGGATTTGGTCCTGCTACAGTACATGCCCTTGGTGCTATAACAGTAGACCATGACTAACTTGTAATCTTCTCAGAACTGTAATGGGCACAAAAGCATCAATCACACACCACCCGAAACCCACACTTGTGTGCAGACGTACTGTAGCCTTGAAATGATTTCACAATGGAGTGATATTTTTACATTTCAGCCGTTTTGAAGGGCACGAAGGAACAAAAAAAAGCTTATAAATTGGCTGACAAAAATGTTCAGTGTCATTACACACAACCTGAATATTACACGTGAAGCTATTTTACTGATTTGTCATTAAACTAGGTGTCAACACGGAAACTAGAAGTTTATGATTCCAGTCATTTCTCACACTGATTTTTATCCCAATTGAATAATAAATATAGTACTAATTTTAATATATTAACATGATGCCACAGAAATAACATACTGACTTCAGTCAGTTAGATATATCCTCCATATTCTGTCATTCACAGACAGAAATACAATCATTATCTGCATCCATCTGTAATGTAAATGGAAAATATACATAAAGTTCTCAAAAAAAAAAAAAAAAAACATTTTCTCTCAGGCCAGAACAAAAATAATGCACAATACTGTAACAAACTACTGAACTAAAGCCCCAAATGTCTGATAAAGACTAGTCATATTAGCATATTGTTATATGAACATTTTTATCAAGCCATGAAACTGACATTTTGTGTATTCCAAACAGACTATTGGTCTGTGTAATGGTGTTTTTTCAGAGCTCTTTCCGAAAGATCTTTGAAAAAGTAAACAACTTCATGAGTGAGTCGTTAAATAATTCATTCAACTGATTCAACTGAAAATGATTTAATCAGTAACTATTTTATTTCCATCTCTCTATCTATCTATCTACAGTTAAGTTCAAAATTTTACATCTCCCTTTCAGAATCATTAAAAAGGTTAATTATTTTAGCAAAATAAGAGGGATCATACAAAATGCATGTTATTGTTTATTTAGTACTAACCTGAATAAGCATTGAATAAGCAATTTATAAAAAAATGACCTGGTTCAGAAGTTTACATCCTCTTGATTTTAATACTGTGTTGTTACTTGAATGATCCATAGCTGTGTTTTTTTGTTTAGTGATAGTTGTTCATGAGTCTCTTGTTTGTCCTGAACAGTTAAACTGCCTGCTGTTCTTCCGAAATATCCTCCAGGTCCAACAAATTCTTTGGTTTTCCAGCATTTTTGTGTATTTGAACCCTTTCCAACAATGACTGCATGATTTTGAGATCCATCTTTTCACACTGAGGACAACTGAGGGACTCATATGCAACTATTACAGAAGGTTTGAACGCTCACTGATGCTCCAGAAGGAAAAACCATGCATTATGAGCCTGGGGGTGAAAACTTTTAAACATAATGGAGATGTGTACTTTTTTTCTTATTTTGCCTAAATATCATATTTTTTCATTAGTACTGCCTTTTAGAGGCTACAGAAGATAGTTACGTTTCCCAGAAGACAAAATAAGTTCAGTTTACCCTGATTATCAAAAGTTTTCACCCCCTGGCTTCATGTTTTCTTTTGGAGCATCAGTGAGCGTTTGAACCTTCTGTAATAGTTGCTGTGATAGTTGCCTTATTATGTTTAAACTTTAACATAATAACTTTAATATATAGTATCAGTGGTGTGCAGTGGTGTTATGAAATGAGGAGGCAAAGGTTTTTTTTTTTTTTTTTCCCCAAATGTGAATCACATTTTCTTGGTTAAAGAAAAAGAAAAAGTTATTTTTAAGATAAGATTTTATTTGTAAACGTATGTTCAGCTATTCTTTTTAATAGTTAACTTTTAACTATTACTGAATTTTTCAGTCATCAAAGCTTGGTAAATATTGGTCACAAGCACGGCGATTTACTTTAATTTCCCCCAGCTGATTACTCACAAAATGCTTCCGCAGATCATGTTTTCATGGCATTTTAAGTCTTATTATGATGTAACAAAGTGGTTATATCTAAGTGTGTGAGTTGTTTACTTATATTTTTTTAATTATTATTCCCATTGCTCATTCAGACTAATTCGCGAATGCAGAACACGCACAAATGCAAGAGGTGGGATTTACCACATGAACCAATCACAGCTGATCATAACCAGTCATATCCAATCAGATCGTAATGGAGGCATATCTATCTATCTATCTAGCTATCTATCTATACATATATGCTCCCCTGTTTAGCAATTTAAAAGTAACAAGGCATTGATTCTAGCCGCAGTTGCTGGTAAAAATAGCCAGGACTGCATTGCAGAGATTTATCATGCTACTATGGTTTGTTAAGCGGTACTTTCATTCCCTCATTTCAGAAAAACACACCCGTAACGTACATCAAGTCTGACAGTGATGAACAAATGAACTGATTTCTCAGGAGGAATGTTTTTATGCATCATTGTTATGGAAATAGCAGCACGCTATCATCGGGTATTGTTCACAATGCTCCGACACATCTAACCACAATACCTGGCACAATAGCCAAATCAGCTCCATAATCTGTAAAATAACATAGTTTCCGCACTCTCCCTTAAGTCTGATTTTATGCACATTCTAATAAGGTGTTTAAATGTCCTGCAATCCAATGAATAATAATTGCCTTGAAACTTCATTTAAATTCAGAGAGTGCTTGAGAGGTAGCGGTAACATAATGCATAGGATAGGTTTGAATTGATAATCTCGTGAAGAGGCTTTGCCCTTCACCGCCGTTACTGCAAATTTCGAGGCAGCCCAGGGAAAACGTGGCAAACGAGAAGCAGGGGAACAAAGTGCAGTCATAACAAGTTCTCAGCAAACCACTGAAGATCAAGCACTGGTGCCCAAAGGCACCTAAGCAAAGCATACAACCGCAGCCATCTCAGAGAAAAAAAAAGGGAGAGCGAGGGTTGCATGTTTCAGTTCCACAGTAGATAACAGATCAAATCCAATGGGGACTGTTTCTTTTTACTATGTGGTAGGTTGTTTACGCTTAAGGGGTCAAAGCGATCCTGGGTGATCTTACAGATACGAATCATACCAAAAATGCTGGATAGGATTAAAGTTACAAAGACTCTATATAATATATCAGTTAATAGATGGGAGGCCTCTGACTTTTTTTCATGGCAAAATGTCAGAAATATATTGATCCAGTTTCATTTTCTTAATAACTGGATATCTTAGATCATAATCTGAGTAATATGAAGAAGAAAAATAATAATGGAAGCCTACATCATATATGTATAGAGAGAGAGACCTACATCAATCTTTAACTAAATCTTTACCTATAAAAATATTATTTGTATTGACAAACTACTATTGACCATGCAAAACTTCAAATTTTACATTGCAACGTTCTCTGATGTTTTTGTAATTATTTCTTGTAAGAGATTTCATGTTTCAAAGTAAATAATTTTTTGATTTAATGAACAAATACAAAACCTAAATGTCCGAAATGTCCCTTTAATTGTACTTGATTTATATATACACAATTTGTTTCCCATAATGTCATTAACTGTTCAGTTTCTCTGAACTGTAATTCTGTACTAGTGTTGTTTCACAGACTCTTTCTGGAAACTAATCGTTCACCAAGTAGGTGGTGACAAGTAAACATCTTAAAGGAGAAGTCCACTTCCAAAACAAAGATTCACATATAATGTACTCACTCCCTTGTCATCCAAGATGTTCATGTCTTTCTTTCTTCAGTCGTAAAGAAATGTTTTTTGAGGAAAACATTTCAGCATTTTTCTCCATAAAATGGACTGATATGGTGCCCCGATTCTGAACTTCCAAAACAGTTTAAATGCGGCTTCAAACGATCCCAAATATGGTTGTAAATGATCCCAGCTGAGGAAGAAGGGTCTTTACTAGCGAAACGATCAGTTATTTTCAAATACAATTTAAATATTTTTCAACCTCAAATGCTTGTCTTGCCTTGCTCTCATTGAACTCAGTGTATACTGTCTCAAGACAGTTAGGGTATGTCAAAAAACTCCAATCGTATTTTCTCCATCAACTTCAAAAATCATTTCAAAATCGTCCCACATTGCTGCAGAAGTACCGACCCAGTCTATGCAAAGTGAACATGCAAAGAAGATCAAACACCCTAAAAGGTAAAACAGCGACACAGGACGATTTTGAAGTTGAGGGAGAAAAGCGAGTTTTTCGACATACCCTAACTGCCATAAACCGGAAAAAAACAGTCCAGACAGAGTAAGACAAGACGAGCGTTTGACATTAAAAAGTATATAAATTGTATTATTTTTATGAAAATAACTGATCGTTCCGCTAGATAAGACCCTTCTTTCTCACCGGGGATTTTGGGATCGTTTGAAGCCACATTTAAACTGTGTTTTGGAAGTTCAAAATCGGGGCACCATATCAGTCCATTATATGGAGAAAAATGCTGAAATGTTTTCCTCAAAAAACATAATTTCTTTACGACTGAAGAAAGAAAGACATGAACATCTTGGATGACAAGCGGGTGAGTACATTATATGTGAATCTTTGTTTTGGAAGTGGACTTCTCCTTTAATGAGTGAGTCATTAAATGATTCATTCAGTTTCAACTCTATTTCAACTGAAAACTGTGATTCTTTCAAGAACCACTGTATTTCAATCAGGAAATGGTTGTATTTATAAGTGAGTCGTTGAATTATTCATTCAACTGAATTGTTCAAATCTACTTTTTTTTGTCTAACGTTAAATGTTTTTTATGGGAAATGGTGTAGGGGAGGTCAAGGTCAAAGTCAAAAATGAAATTCAACTTCTTCAGTTTCTTAATAATGAAGAACGCTCAGCGAAAAACTAAAATATTAGTCAAAGCCCAGGTTTAATTATGCTAACTTTAATTATGTTTTGTTGGTGCCCTTCAGCATTGACAGTGATTTTACAGTTGCCTCAATAATAAACTTTATTATTAAAGTGCCTGAGTGCTTCTTTTGAAACTCTACAACATTTTAATTGAAAACAATATTACACAACTAAAATCAAATTATGTGGTAGTAACTATAACTTGTCTTTCCAAGTAAACAAAATGAATAAGTAAGATAATTACCTGTAACATAACGATTATGCAGAGGTGGTATGTACAGATACCCTGATGAGATGAAGTACTGCCTTAGACAACAAACTTATTAAATCTACACATCCTACACATTCTGTTAATTTAATTATGTGGTGAAAACAAGCATGCTTACAGTACATACACCTGTAAGTTTATACAAACACACATCTGTTATAGTGCAAAAAATTCAATGTCGCATTACAGAAGGTGTATGGAAGGTTGCAGAGTGTGCACAGACAGAGAGAGAGACAGAGTAGAGAAGCATCATTTAGCTTTGTCACAGAAAACCATTAAATCTCCTGGTGGGGACAATGAAATCATCCCATTTTGTTCATCCAGACAGTGCCATTTTTCACAGTGTGGACACAACTGCAGACACAACTTTGACAGAAAGGAAAAGACTGTTAAAAAGTTGATGGATGTGTAAAATGTCTCTCTACCTGGTGTATTTACTCTGTAGGTAATATTCTCCATGCATAAGACAAACTGAAAGATTTATGGCTGGATAAATGCACTATAAAAAAGGAGGAGAAAGAAAAGAAATGTTTATCTACACAAGACATGTTTAAGGAAGCCCATCCTAATTATTACACAAAAAGTCAAAATTAAGAGAAACTAAATAATAGTAAGCAAAAAAAAAAAAAGTTGAAGTTGAAATTGTTGCATAAAACAAAATGATGACAGTACCAAGCTAAAGTTGAGTTAAAAAAAAAAAAATCGAAATCATGACATACCGTCATAATTATAAAACAAAAAGATGAAATTATGAGGCACATAGTCATAGTTATGAGCTGAAACGTTCATACTGACGTAAGACAAAGTCAAGAAAGAAAAAGCTAAATAGTAAAAAAGTAAAAATGAAATAAAAAGTCAAAATTATAAGCCAAAAAGTTGAAATTATGAGTTAAAAAGATAAGAATTGTCTTCATTTTGACTTCTTATGTCATAATTATGAATTATCTTATAATATGAACTATCTGTCATAATTTCAACTTTTATATCACAAAAAAGTCATGCTTTGGTAAATCATAACGTTATATATATAAATCTTACCAAGTCTGCATTTATTTGATCCGAAGTACAGCAAAAACAGCAAACTTTTGAAATATTTTTACTATTTAAAATAAAGGTTTTCTATTTGCATATATTTTAAAATGTAATTTATTCCTGTGATTTCAAAGCTGATATTTTATCATCGTTACTCCAGTCACATGATCCTTTAGAAATCATTCTAATATTCTGATTTGCTGCTCAAAAAACATTTATTATTATTATTAGTATAAGTTTTTTCAGGTTTCTTTGATGAATAGAAAATTTAGAAGAACAGCATTTACCTGAAATAGAAATCTATTGTAACATTATAAATGTCGTTATCATCACTTTTTTCAAAAAAAGAAGAAAAAAAATTATACTGACTCCAAGCTTTGGAATGGTATAGTGTATAATGTTACAAAAGCTTTTTATTTCAGATAAATGCTGATCTTTGGATCTTTCTATTCATCAAAGAATGTACTCAACTGTTTCAAATATTGATAATAACAATAAAAAAGGTTTCTTGAACAGCAAATCAGCATATTAGAATGATTTCTGAAGGATCATGTGATACAAAAGACTGGAGTGATGATGCTAAAAATTTAGCTTTGATCACAGGAATAAATTACATTTTAAAATATATTAAAATAAAAAGCAAAAAAAAAAAAAGTTATTTTAAACAGTAAAAAATATTTTGCAATATTACAGCTTTTGCTGTATTTTGGATCAAATATATGAAGGCTTGGTAAGCAGTAGAGAATTCTTTAAAAAAACATTAAAACTTTTACTGTTCAAAAACAAATTATTAATATCAATATAATCAATCCATTATGTTACACTTTCAGAAATAAAGGTACAAAAGCTGTCACTGGGGTTGTAACATTTTTTAAAGTACTATTTAGGTACTAATATGCACAGCCTTTGGGGTAAATAAGCTGTCAAGGTGTAACCAGTGACAGCTTTTGTACCTTTTTTTGGAGAGTGCACCTTGATGTGTTAACTTTTTTAACCTTTTTAACAAAAAGACAAACAGCTCTTAAACTCACACAGTGAGACCCATTAAGGTTAGATGGCGAAATTAACTGTCAAAAGCTGTTGATATTATGATGTCCCTGTCTTCATACATAGAGGGCACCTGCTGTTACTCATTAGGAAGAATCATCCAGCTGTTGACATCCACTGCATCTGATTAACTTCATTTGTCCCTCTCAAAAGCTCTCAGCTGCACAAGAGCCATTTACAGCACGCAGATCCATACACAAAGATTAAGGGCTTAGTGTATGACAAATAAACACCTAATTATTGATATATATATTCATATAGGCTGTATTGATGTTATGGTTTTAGGGTTGTGATTTATGCCTGAGTGAAAATAGGTTTTAAACTAAGCACTGCACAAATGCAGGTGACTCTTCAAATAGGGTATGAAATAAAGACATAGGAAAAGTCTATATCCATATGAGACGGTGGATCAGAACTTAGGGACGACCACAACAGCCCTTAAAGTCAGCGGAGACCATGACAACTAGACAAGCCTTAGAGACAGATCCCTTGTGAAGACCTCACTGACACGACACCCATCGGCACAGATCCTCAAGAAACAGACAAGTCCTCTGTACAGCCTCTGTGGCCAGCTTTGACTCCTTTCCCCATGTGATGTATCCCAGTCTTTAAGCAGAGTTAATATTATAAATGATATCGACTTGTGATGCAGTCTGGAATTAAACCACACCATGTGAAGTTTGGGTTCTTTGCCATTGTTGCCTGCACATAAAAAACAACCCCGAACTTTTAAATGGTTGTGTAGACGAAACATAACTGAAGTAGTTAAAAGTGCCCCTAACTGAAGAATCACTCAAACATATTTGATTCAATGCAGCAGAAGCAGAAAGGCAAGTGCCCCCTTTAAAATAGTTTGACATGAACTAGTGAGCAGGAAGTGATGCGATGAGCATGGATGCCACTCAGTGGACCTCGGTGGAGGACAGTGCCCTGAAAAGTGTGTCATTCTAAGGTTACTCTGTTCCATTTCCACACTTTCACAAACACAAACTCAGTGCTCAGAGAAAGGCACTGTACCTTCAAGCCAAACTGTGACTGAAGAAACATTCAAACACTTTTCTTGACAGCTTAAAGGTTCACTGAAGTGCTTTGAAATAGGCAGCGTTATTCTATGTGTTGACGTAATTTCAATTGACACGGAAAGACAGGATATATCAAGCAGTTCTGCCTCCTTTTATAAACAGCCAATAGTATTTCATGCACACTGCACTACGGGAATAGTTCACTGAAAAATAATAATAACTGAAAATTTATTCAATCTCAGTACATCCAAGATGTAAATAAGTTTGTTTCTTCATCTGAACAGATTTGGAGAAATTTAGCATCACTTGTTCACCAATGGATCCTCTGCAGTGAATGGGTGCCATCAGAATGTGAGTCTAGACAGCTGATAAAAACATTACAGTAATTCACAACAATGCAATCAATTAATGTCTTACGAAATGTAAAACTGCATGTTTGTAGTAAACAAATCTACTGTATCAAAACTTCTTTTTAACTTCAAACTGTTTTTTCCGGCTAACATATGAGTCCTCTATCCATAGTATTGCTTTTTCCTGTGAAAAAGTCATCTTGTCAGAATCAAAAGAGAAATATACACAAAACAAACCCCATTTAAAAAGCAAAAACACTCGGGGAAAACAAGCTGGGGATGTTGAGTTTTTCATTGGAAGAAGCACTGTTATGAATTATGGACTGATATTTTTGGCCAGAAGCGACGTTTATAGTGAAAATGCTTTAATGATAGACAAACATGCAGCTTTTCACTTTACAAGATGTTAATTGATGGACCGGAGTCTGATTACTAGTGGATTATTGTGATGTTTGGACATTCTGACAGCACCCGTTCACTGCAGATGATCAGTTTTCAGCAAATTCCTTTAAAATGACAGCATTTCCTGAATCACAACAGAAAACTGAATTGATATAGATTTGCAATATGACCTTCCCAGACATCCCAGATATACGTTTATAAACGACAAAAACATAAGGTGATGTTCTTTCACTGTATAGGTGATCACAACATTGTGACATAAAGTGACAACACTAATTTCCTCAATTATCTCAAAACCAGTTCCAGTGACCCCTAAAATATTTGCTTTGGGTTTATTTCCTATAAATTTAGCATTATCAGAAAATTACACTAAAATGGTTGACATTTGTCTAGTTCTTGCAAGACATTTAGTAGAATTTTACTGGAAGAGCATAGAAGGTTCACCCACTGATCAATGGTTGAAAGATGTTCCACATTATATCGCAGTATAAAGTTGTTTGGAGGAGTTTAAAATATAAAAATGTATTTTCTCTGAATATTTCCATGTATTTTTTTCAATAAAAATGTGACCCTGTACCACAAAATTAGTCATAAGGGTCTGTTTTGAAATTGAGATTTATACATTATCTGAAAGCTGAATAAATGAGCTTTCCATTGATGTATGTTTGTTAGTATAAGACAATATTTGGCAGAGAAAAATCTGGAATTTGAGGGTGCCAAAAAATCTAAATATTAAGAAAAACCGCCTTTAAAGTTGTCTAAACGGCTGGCACCGATAGCCTTGTGGGTAGTGCGCCAACATACAGCGCTGTTGCACTATGGGCGTCCCGAGTTTGAATCCCAGCTTGAGGACCTTTCCTAATCCCACCAACCCCCCACCAACTTCATTGTCTAAATGAAGTTAGCAATGCATATTACTAATCAAAAATTAAGTTTCATATATTTACATTAGAAAATGTACAAAATATCTTCATGGAACATTACTTAATATCCTAATGATTTTTGGCATAAAAGTAAAATCGATAATTGTGACCAATACAGTGTATTGTTGGCTATTGCAACAATATACCTGCACTACTTACAAGTGGTTTTGTGGTCCAGGGTCACAAATATGTGTTAAAACAAAAAAGACAGAAAAAAGAATTGAGAATGATTTCAAACGTCATCATTAATAAAAATAAATTTACATGAGGAGTGGAACCACATTTACATATGGAACACAAACCAAACTGCTAAAAATCATCTACATTCAGTCACATTTGCTGATCATTTAAAACATTCTACATTTGAGTTCAGTGGCAAAAGTCTGCGACACAGCACCGTTCTGCTTACGCAGACTGCTGCACAGTGTGAACACTGTGACCTGTTAATGTGACCGGCAAAATAAATATGCATGCGGTGTAAAACAGACTTTAGTGTTAAATTTACTTCGCCATCTGTGGATTGAGAGAACTGTGATCTTTAAATCTATCATTGCATAAATAAAAACAACATGTCTAAATCCCCGCAGTTGTTCAGTTGCAGATGATCTAATATTTAGCAGGCTGTTTCAAACCAAACAGATGCCAGTTTTATCATTTGAAAATTACGGCAGCAATATCCACAGAATCAAATTGGCCAGATCTTTTTTTTTTACTGTTAGGAGAGGCTTTTTTTTTTTTTTTTCGCCATTACCAGAAAGACCTTGGTAGCCATTATTTAAAAAAGCTGCTGGCCCCATCAACCCTACAGTTACATTTCTGTCATTCTTTAATGCTTTTTGGTCATCACGCGATTTAGCCCGAATCTCTCAAAGTCACTTAATTGATGCTGTGAGGGACGGGGAACAAAACTTCTAACGTGATTCACCGCCAGGAAGCTCAGATTGGAGGCATATTACATGCAATTTTCTATTCTGTCAGAGTGAGTCAGAGCCCCCATGCTGAGCCCTTTTCTTTTCATCAGCTAGCTTTCCACAATGCTGTGTATTATTTGACCTTGGTTTCCGCTTTTTCTCCTGCCAACTTGGAGGGGTTTGTGGGTGGCGCGTTGAGGCAGGTGGGTGTAATTATGCCAGACGTCTCCCTGGTGAGATCTGCAGAGGTGGCCGGCCATTCTTTTCCACTCTCTTTGACTAGGCCAGATGACCTGCATGATTTGCAGAAAAGTCCAATTACCATTTGAATATATTACCTAGCTGACTGCAGAAGGTTATAAAAGTACTATTGGGATTTTATAAAGATATATTGAGACTGTATACTTCTACGAAATAAATAATTAATAGTTATAAGTAAATAAATAGGTTAGCTGAAAAAACACAAGCAGTAAATATATTAAACCAACATAGGAAGGGCTGATATTATTTTCTAATTACCTGCATAGTATAGCAGTGACAATTCCCACATGAAAGGAACAGCTGCCAAGAAGTACTGCAAAACTATTCACAGCTCTTTTGCACTCCTGACAGAATCGGACTGAACGGAGCCATATGGGACTGCCAAAGCTGTCGCTCACCTGAGAAACACTTAAGCATAACAACCAGCTGGCAACAACCCAGAAGAGTTTCTCTTACACATTCTCTCTCACACACACACACGCACACAAACACAAATTATATAGAAAATAAAATTTTTATAGAAAATAAAAATAATAATTTTATATACACGCATTGCCATTCAAAGGTCTGGGGTAAGACTTTTTTTAAATGTTATTGAACATTTAAATAGTTAAACATTTTTTTATGAATAGGAAGTTAAAATAAACAGCACAACAGTCACTTTTGATCAGTTGATTTATGGATACAAGTATTAATTTCTTTCAAAAAATAAAAAATGAATAAATAAAACCTCACTTTAATTATGAAATAAATATTTTTATCCAACACATGTTGACCACAATTATGGGCACCCCTAGAAATTCTTATGAGTAAAATATCTCTGAAGTATATTCCCATTCATATTTACATTTTTTAGCACACTAGGGTGAGTAGGAGGATGAAATTGTCCAGCCATGACTTCCTGTTCCACAGTATTATAAATATGAGGAACACAAAGGCCAAATTTTCTTAATCATCCATTACAAGCGGTAAAAATAAAGAATGTAGTTCTGATGTGCAAAAATTGCTAAATTGTTGAGCTTCACAAAATAAAAAGTGGCTGTAAAAGAGCTATTTCTGTCATCAGGGTAATAATTAAGAAGCTCCAGTCAACTAAAGATGTTACAAATCTGCCTGGAAGAGGATGTTTGTCTGTCGTCCTAATGCACGGTGAGGAGAGTTTGAGTGGCCAAAAACTCTACAAGGATCACAGCTGGAGAATTGCAGAGATTAGTTGAGTCTTGTGGTCAGAAAGCCTAAAAAAATATCATACAGCTCATACATCACCACATGTTGTTTCGGGAGGGTTTCAAGAAAAATCCTCCTTGCTCATCCAAAAACAAACTCCAGCATATTCAGTTGTCAGACACGACTGGAACATCAAACAGGACTGGCTTCTATGGTTAGATTAAACTAAAAAAAGAGTTTTTGGCAGCAAACCCACCAGATGGGTTTGGTGCAAACAGGGATAAAAATTAGCCCATGCCTATGGTTAAATATACTGCCGGATCTTTAATGTTGTGAGCCTATTTTTCTGCTGGGCATCCTGGACATCTTGTTCAGATACATGGTGCCATGGATTCTATCAAATATCAACAGATAAAAAATCTAAACTTAACTGCCTCTGTTAGAAATCTTATAATGGGCCATTGTTGGATCTTCCATCAGGACAACGAGACAAAACAAACATCAAAATCAATACAAAAATGTGTCACTGAGCACAAAATGAAGCTTCTTCTTTTGTCCGACAAACAAATCAGGAGAGTAGATTAACTTAAGTGGAATTAAACTTGAAAAATTGTATGACGTCTTTCCATGGTTGAAATAAAATATGTTCTGATGTTCATTCATGTTTTTTTCGTGCTTTGAAGGATAAGTTCACTTCCAGAACAAAAAATTACAGATAATTTACTCTCCCCTTTGTCATCCAAGATGTTCATGTCTTTATTTCTTCAGCTGTAAAGAAATTATGTTTTCAAGGATTTCTTTTCATAGTGGACTTCAATTGTGCCTGCACGTTTGAACTTTCAAAATGCAGTTTAAATGCAGCTTCAAAGGACTCTTAACGATCCCAGCCTAGGAAGAAGGGTCTTATCTAGCGAAATGATCGATTATTTTCTTTAAAAATGTACAATTCATATTCTTTTTTACCTCAAATGCTCGTCTTGTCTAACTGTGTGTGTATTCCGGTTGAAGACAGTTAGGGTATGTCGAAAAATTTCCATCTCATTTTCTTCCCCAACTTCAAAATCGTCTTACATCACTGTTTTACCTTTTTTTGTAAAGGTCATTTGATCTTCTTTGCACGTTCACTTTGTAAACACTGGGTTGGTACTTCTGCAGCGATGTAGGACGATTTTAAAGTTAGAGGAGAAAATAAGATGGGAGTTTTTCAACATACCCTAACTGTCTTGAACCGGAATACACAGAGTTCACGCAGAGCTAGACAAGATGAGTATTTTTTTTGGTTAAATAGTATATAAATTGTCATTTTTTTTAGTAAATAAAAGCTCATTTTGCTAGATAAGACCCTTCTTTCTTGCCTGGGATCATTTAGAGCCTTTTGAAACTGCATTTAAACTGCATTTTGGAATTTCAAACTCGCAGGGACAAGGAGGTGAGTAAATTATCTGTACATTTTCGTTCTTCTAAGTATAGAAGAAAAGACAATCGGTTCATGTGTCGATTGATCTAAGGCAATACAGAGATCTGTCACGACACATTAAAGAGCCACAAAATCGTACACTGTAAAAAATAAAAAACACAATTTGTTGAGTCAGCTTAAAATAATTTGTTACCCTGCTGCCGTAAAATTTTAAGCTCAGTCAACTAAAATAAGTTTATTCAGCTTGAAATGTTAAGTTGTACTAAGTAACAACTTAGATATTTGTGTTTGCTAAACAGATGGGTAAGTAACCCAGCTGCCTTAAAATTTCAAGTTGATTCAACTCAAATATCTAAGTTGTCACTTAGTATAATTTAACATTTCAAGTTGAATAAACTTTTTTCGAGTTGACTGAACTTAAAATCTTAGGGCAGCCAGGTTACAAATTATTTTAAGTTGACTCAACAAATTGTTTTTACAGTGTATTTATTGTTTGAATTTTTTTAAAAATGACAACATTTTAAAGTTAAGATATTGTTTCATACTAGAAGTAACCAGTCATGTCTGGCGATGTATGAGCAGCACAGTTTGTCGGACATAGCAAAAGTAAATAAGGAGGTTTTTGCGAAAGGTCAACTGGGTGCCAATAATAATAAAAAAAAAAAAGATCAAAAGGATAAACAATGCAGATTTATTTTCACAACCACCTTTGCTCATATTTACCAAGGGTGCCAATATTAATGGAGGGCACTGTATACACACACACAAATACACATAGCCATGACATGACAGTGTTGTATTAGTATGACAATAATTACATTGTTTAAATATAAAATCATACATAAAAATGCTATGGCTTCAGGTAGGTATTGGTACAATATACTAGGTTGTACCAAGCATGTCTGCGTCAAAAATAGCTTTCAGAATTCACATTATTAGCCTATGTGCCTTCACATCAGCAAAACGCCTAATAAGTTGCCACCGACTAAGTTCAACACCAAATGGACATCAATAAAAAGGTGTTCTAAATTGTGTCTCTCTTTTTTTCAAAGCATGTGACAAAAGATAGGCTATGCCATTTACCCAAACAGCACAAACAAGCAGCGGTTGTCCGTGTTGTTGCGCAGGGGGAGGTAAATCCAGCGTGTGATCAGAATCTAAATGACTTCGCTCTCCCAGCTGCCCCCTCCGCACAAGCACCTCGGTCACTGATCCTGCTTAAAACTGCCAAGGAGGAATTATTAGAAGTTGGATTCGGAGGCTCCCCGTCGGATTGCGCTGGCAGGTCATGAGGATGGGAGAGGAGCCAATAACCTTTCACTGACAAAGTGCCTGTGTCAGTTAGGAAAACACAACCACTCTTTAATTTAGCCCTCCTCCGCTCGGGTGAGAGAAACAGCTAATCAATTAAGAAGCGGTGAATATCTGTCAGGGGACTTCAAGATTTGTTTGTCATTGAAAAAGCTTGGAAGTGGGTGGCTGTAAACTATGTTTTAAATGTACCCCATCCATCATGTTGGTCCTTGACCTGGTTCCTTTATGTACAGGCTGTAGGTTGTAATCTATGTTTCTGTTGAAGAGAACAGCAGGAACGTGATGAATCGGCCACACTGACGAAGCCCATGCTGGAATTTGTCCCAGCGATTGTCGACTTGGAAAATGATTCAGTAATGCCGCATTCAGCTTGTACCAAAGAAATTTTGCATGTCACTTCCAAATCAGGAAGCGTGGGTACGAATTGAGATTTGGCTTCCTTATTGCTGGAATAAACAAACAGGCTCCGTGTAATTTTCTATTTTGGTGCTACGATGACAAAATGCATTGTGCCGGGCCACCTGAAATATTTACGCAATTAACCTCAATCATCGTAATGGTTCTGCGGCGGACAGAAATGACTGAGTGAGTCGGCCTAAGAGCTGAGACTCAAACCACTTTTGTAATGAAAAGACTTGGCTGTGTTTCAGCCCGGGAGAGGCTGACCCTCCCCTCCACCTCTCGCGATCGGCGGGACGAGCGGAGGTAGAGCTGGGGTTCTCGATCGCGCCACGAGAGCTCCGCGACTCATTAGCCAAGAGACTGATCGGTCCGTGTGTGTGGAGAGCGGGAACATGCTCTGAATCTTAGTGGAGTCCTGGACGAGCGTGACTGCGGGACCGGAGCAAAAGCCTCTTGTTCTGAGGAGAGTTATGGTGGCTTTGGTGTCAGTAGGCCTGTTCTGATGTGATTGAGTGCTCCGCTGGGTGCAAATACTTTCTCATAGCTGACTGAGGATGTGATGTGCCCTGTTGGACTATGTCAGCATGAGGCCAGACAGGTATAGATGACGATACGCTAAGACACATTCGCAGTTCTGGGAATTGTTATTGCACGCTGGCAGCTCTCGTAAACTCACAGTACTCTTTTCAGTCCAAGACAGTCTGAGACAAGACAGACAAAGATATTTGGCATCAAATTTGGTGCATATTCTGGCCAAGAACTGTCTATTCAGATACAGCATGAGGGGGCGTGTGAGTGACATATAAAACAGCCAAAACACAGTCTGCTTTTATGTGACATTTAGGGGCAGGTAAATATGAAATTAACGATACTACAAAAATAGACTGGCATGCGTCACGGAGGCTGTCCTGCAAACGTTTATCAACAAACAAAGCAAGCCACAATGTCTGATTTGCCAACAACTGACTCTTACAAACTGTTTTTTTTTTTGTTTTGTTTTGTTTTTTTTTACGTCTGATTTTCCAAACAGTTCATTAAAGATATATTACTATTGAAAGTTTAGGGTCAGTAAAATTAAATGTTTTTAAATGAAAACTGCATTTATGTAATCAAAAATACAGTAAAAATAGTAATATTCTGAAACTTAATTACATTTTAAAATAAATGCTCTACTTTAATATATTTTAAAATGTAATTTATTCCTTTTCACTCCAGTCTTCAGTGTTATATGATCCCTCAGAAATCATTCTAATATGCTGATTTCGAGGAATTTTCTTATTATTAGCTGAAAACAGTTGAGCTGCTTAATATTTTTTGCGGAAACTCTGATACATTTTTTCCCCCTCAAGATTATTTGATTATTACAAAGTTGAAAAGTTTAATTTATTTTTAATATACTTTACATACATACATAGCTAAATAAAATTCTTAATTTATTTTAAATAAATAATAAAAAAATCTTACTTGCCCCAAACTTTGGAATGCACAATAGTCAGGGTTCGGGGCACTGCTTTTTTGATTTTCAAGGACTTCAGTCAGAGATCTCACTTATCAAACAATGTCTTCTCTTTCAGATTCTAAAAATGATAAATAAAAATATACTCATAAAACAAAAAGTATTACAAAGTATACTACACTTTTACTATAGTAAAACCACTGTAATTTTTTTAAAAGAGATTTGCATTTGTGTATACTTTCTTTTTTCTTCTGTTTTCTTTCTGTTTGTTTTTATGTTTTCTACTGTTTTCTACCGCTCTGAAATCCTGATCTGAAAAAAATGATTTTCCATACACGCTCCGAAGTCCAGAACTGAATCAAATGATTTGCAAACCCACACCTTAGTCCTGATCTAAATCAAATGATTCGTGATTTGAAAACCCCATCTAAGTTAAATAATTCGCGAACCCGCTCTGAAGTCACAATCTGAAACAAATGATTCTCTATCTGAATGGAATGCTTTGAAACAGTGAATCATTTTGCGATGCACTGGTTTAACTGATTCAGAAAAGCTCAGTTTCACCCATCACTACATGCTTTTTAAAAACATTACAAGCAATGTCGAAATTAGAAAATGAACGGATGAAGTCACGAGTTTGAATCAATCCGAGCAGTTCCAGCGTAAATGACTCACTCAATTGATTTGATTCATTTGTTCATCTTTTTGCTCCTTCAGCCATATTTACACGACACTGTCAGTACTATTACTGGCTTAGGTCACTAGTTTTATGACATTAACTGAAATAACTGAAAAAGTGTGACGTTTTTTGAATGATGTGAATTAAAAAAAAAAAAATATGTGAAAAAAAATTAAACACTTATTTCATAGATACATTGTCAGTCAATAATAATTCAAGTACTTTTCAAGTTCTGTACCACTTCAGGAATATTGCTATTTTCAAGGGTTTTCCAAGCCTTAAATTTCAAAAAGTCAAATTCAAGTACTTCAAGCACTTTAAGCACCTTGTACAAACCCTGAACAGTATAATAGAAAATAGTGATCATTTTATAAAAATGTAATTATTCAATATATTATATATATATATATATATAAGTAGTATAAGTAATATATAACTACTCTTGTGAACATGCATCAAAGGCTGACACAGAATAGAAGAAACTGTTGAGTAGAGTCGTTTTTGTGTTTCTTTGTGCACAAGAATTATTCTCCTAGCTTTCATAACATTACTATTGAACCACTGATGTCACATGGACTATTTTAATGATGTCCTTACCACCTTTCCAGGGCTTGAACATCAGGTTTCAGTTGCATTGTTATCCACTTAGGGCCAGAAAGCTCTCAGATTTCATTAAAAATATCCTAATTTGTGACTTACGGATTTGGAACGATATAAGGGTGAGTAATTAATGACAAAATTTTAATTTTTGAGAGAACTATCCCTTTAATAAAACAATAAAAATATCTGAGATGTTTGCATATATAAAATGGGCAGGCTGTGAATAATTGGCCCAAAAAGTATCTGTCCAGGTCTTTGACAAAAGCTAATTATCCTAATAACAGTCAACATTGATCCCTGCCTGTACGCTGTATTGCGATCATCACAGGGGACGTTTTAGCATGCAGAGCGCGGCTCATCTCTTCTGAAATTTTTGCTAATCTGTTTTGATATAAATATCACCCTGAAATAGCCAAACTGTCTCAGTAGGGAGACCACACTGCTCAGATATCAGAAGTGATTCATTGTAATGTGTGGGTTTTATATTCACATTCATCCTTGTCAACAGAGATGTTTGCATTGATCCATCAGCGTGAGCTATTTCACTTGGTGCATCCGTCTCTTGACCACAGGTTTACATACTGACATACTAAATAAATATGAGATGAATAAGAAGGGTGGGAGTTAAGACGGCCTCAATAAAATAATGTAGGATCTTTACACTTTAGATTTCTGGATAGAGACTTTTTTGTTGTCTTATGGGTAAGCTATCCCAATCATTATGTACAGCAAAATCATAACCGGCCGTCTCAGTGATGTCATTCTCAGGCTTCATTCAATGGGCTGCATTCATTGCGTTTAAAATTAATTGACTTCAATGGCTTTAGTCAAGCATGGAAAAATGGAGATAGCAGCATTAATCGGAAAACACTTGAGCTTTTATTTTTTAAATGGTGCTTCCACACAGACCGCATTAGGCTGCTATTATTAGCTATAGTGTGTTGTATAATTCTCTCTTAAAACATGGGATGGTGGTCATCATTTTTACCTCCCTTATAATAACAGCCATACAGGTGTATGAATAAGTGAACAGCAATTTTAGCTTGCTCTGCATAATTACTAACCCAAAATTGCTTTAGCATCTAAGGTCTTTAAGATAAAAAGCTGCAATAATTGGCTCTCAAAAAGCATATGATTCTGCTCCCAAAGGCAAAATTAGCCATTAAAGTTCATTTGGGATCTCATTTTCACTTTCTAGTGCTTGACACAGTGAGCACTTAACATAAGGCTAAATACATTTTTCAGAGTGATTTGAGATGCAAGCACCAAAAATCACTTACTACCATTATTGTTATATTAGAATTGCTAGATGCATATAAATCACTACAGCTGCATCAGCTCCTGATGCCTAAACATCTTATAGTTTTACTGCATGATGTGTATGTAGCCAATATAAAAAGTACCTCATTTAAAATACAGAACAGGCAGCTTCAAGCCACCCGGCTCCTGTAGTGTCAGCGTGAAAAACAACAGCCATTTATTAAAGGGCTTTAGGTAGCTTGCTCCTGTCTCCTAACCGCAGAGATCCTTGTATTATGTCAAAGGAGAGTTTGTTTGCCTGAGTCAGAAAGAAAAACAGAACAGTTTAAAGGAGTCATCATTCTTTAGGGTCTTAATGAAAAGTCTATAATATACTTTGGTAAAAAAAAAAAAAAAAAAAAAAAACACTTAAATGGTTGTGTAAAAAATACAACCTTTTTACCTTGTCAAAATGAGCTCTGCAAAAATCATCCCATTCTTGTCTAACTTACATCCCTGCTCCGGCATCGAAACAATGGAGGTCTGACTTAAAGCTGATCTGAGGTAAAATGCTCATGTCAATCAACTATCGTGAGAGCAGTCTCTGTTGGTGTGACGCCACCCCGACAGGTATCGGAGAATGGCTCAATTTGAAAAAGGGGATATTATTTTTACATATTAATTAAAAACCACTGCATGGATTTTTATCATTATAGGGTAGATTTGTACGTACACTGCAAACACACATTAATGTTCAAACAACATGTAAAAGTGAAGATTGCAACCGATGACCCCTTTGAAGAAAACATTTAAATGCCTGATATCTGATATTCCACGTGTCTTTGGTCAGAAGAAAAGGTCCATAACACAGTACGTAGTACTTCTGACGTAGTGTGTTCTGAAGATGAACGAAGGTCTTACAGGTTTGGAACGTCATGAGCATGAGTAATTAAAGGGATAGTTCACCCAAAAATGAAAATTAAACCATTATTTTCTCACTCTCCTGGCATTCTAGGTGTATGAGACTTCCTTCTTTCACACGAATCCAATCGGGAATTATATTAAAAATTATCCTGGCACTTTTTTCAAGCATTAGAATGGTATGCGTGGGTGTTTCTCTTCATCAGTCCAAAACAAGTCCAATGAAGTGCATCCATCCATAATAAGAAGTGCCTCACACAGCCCCAGGGGGTGAATAAAGGCCCCCCGTAGCAAAGTGATGCATTTTTGTAAGAACAATATCCATATTTAAAACGTAATAATCACTGTAATCTAGCTTGCGCCAACTGGTCGAACATGGAAGCCTTTCCAAGCGGATGACGTAGGACGTCTGTGTTGCGAATGCTCTGGTAAGTCTCGCACCAACCAACCTTTGTTTACAGAAGCAAAGGAAGCAAAGTTTCCTTACTTTAGCAAAGGAAAACTAGTCTCCTCTTGGCTTATATTGTACTCCTCTGACATTTTTCTTTACAAATCCTCATTTTGTACTTCTACTTCTTGACCGGTTTACCTCTCTCCACGGCATGTTCACTTTCGTCACTTCTGAGCATCGCATGTGCAATGCTGAAAGCCTACGTCATCTGCCCGGAAGGGCTTCTGTGTACGACCAGTTGGCGCAAGCTAGATTATTACATTTTAAATTTGGATATTTTTCTTACAAAAACGCATTGATTTGCTACAAGAGGCCTTATTCACCCCCCGGAGCCGTGTGAGGTACTTTTAATTATGGATGGACACACTTTATTGGACTTGTTTTGGACTGATGAAGAGAAACACCCACCCATGCCATTCTAACACCTAGGATGCCTGGAGGATGAGTAAATAATGAACTTTAAACTGCCACTTTAAGTTCCCACAACAGTTTTTATTTTCAAACCAATTTTTGCTATACAGACTTAAATCCTCTGGAAATCTTTTTTTTCTTTTCAAATGTCATTTTGGCATAAACTAATTTTAAAAGGAAAAAGGAGAGGAGAAATGAAACAGTGTGTGTATATACACACACTAAATTGACCCACTAAATTGAGGCACTATATTAAACAACATATAGAGTCTTGCTAAAGCACTCAAAGAGATTTCTTCTCAGAATACACGTACAATCACTCAGCACAAGGCTGGTGTGTAATCAAGGCTTTTTACTGTTTTAATGGAAACCCTTTATAGGCTCTTGTGAAATTTTCATGCTTTGAACTATCATCAGTTTTACTGAATGCGATGCATGAAGCCACTATGTGTAGCCAATATCATAAGAATGATATTTCTGATATAACACTGGGCCTTGCTTTAGCATATATATTGCATTGCTTAATGTTAATGTTAAGGAATGTTATTACTTAATTGGTAATTAGGTTGTGGAATTTTATGTGATTGCTATTGGAGCCCATTATACTATGCAATATTTGTAAGGTTAATACTAAAGTGAGGTATAACTGGGAAAAAAAAAAATGCTTTCTGCATTTCAGTGGGAAGCTCAGATTTCTAATCAACCCATCTGCAGGCCTGATCATGATTTATATTCTTGTACACGAGTCTAGCTGAGCCTTCTGGTGCACGAAGTGCTCCCAAAAAAGTATTTGGACTGATAAATAACACTTTAAAATGTCTGAATGTCATTGCATTAGATGCAAAACATCAAACCAAATTCCACAAACAAGCCCTTTTCCTTTTCTCAGAACCTTTTTATATTCATTTGAGCAGGACATCTATTGTTTCATCATTTGAAATGCCATTATTTAGCTTAAAAAGTGTTTTTTTCTGCCACTTGGTTTGATATTTAAAAATTCAGACATATTCAAGTGTGGTATATGTGTCTAAATACTTTTTGAGGCCACTGTATAGTGTATCAGTCAGATGATGTTAGATGAATAAAAATTAGCAACTCAAAAACCTTAATAGTTTGACTGAATAGGTTATCAGTCTACGGGAAAACCCTTTTCAATATATTAGCTTCATATGGCTGTCATTTGCTGGCTACTCTCCGCATTCCCATGTCATTGCCCCCAGCTCTGCAACTGTATGAATTATTCAAAAATCACAGAAGTAAACAAAATGATAAAACAAGAGGAAGGACCCTGGCTAATGGCAGATCCATGGCCGATCAGGCTGGAGGCTGGAAGCGCTGTGTTATTTAAACATGCAGACATAAATATGCACTCATGAATATTAAAGCACATGTATACATCCCCCAGAGATAGGAAGTCCTATCATCTTATTTTAGCGTCACACTTTTCAACTCCAGTTTATAGGGTACAGTTGTTTGTTTTCTCCTAGCAATGATGGATAAATTATTGGGGCGCTAGATCTTTATTGGAAAAATGAAATGTGGGTGCGAATACAAAGAAGCCAGACACAGAGTACCTCTTTTCCATATAGATGTAGTGCAGCTACCATTTCATTGAAAGTCTACCAAAGTGGAACTTTTGTGAACAGCTCAGAAAAACAGCTCATGAGAAAGGGTTTTGATTGCTTATTACTGCACTTGAATTTGCATAATTATTACAGTTGTATTGCTTCAGCCATAACACCAATGCAGCAAACTGATGTTTTAAAAAAAAATCTAATCACACCTTGACCACATTATGACTGTTATACTTGCCTAATAAAATAAATGAATAAATACATACATGAAACAATTTATTTAAAACAAACAAGCAAACAAACAAACAAAAAATGCTGACAACCTTTGTAAATTTGCGCACTGATGTAAGAAATATTGTGTAATTAAATTTTTATATATGAGGTTACATTTTAGACACAATATTATACTATTTTGCTAACAAAAATAACTTTAAAAGAGGCCAAAGCAGCATCAAGCAGCAATTAGTTACGAAAAAATAACGCGATTAAAATATTTTAACATAGGGCATTAACCCAGCCCCCAGACCTGTATGTCATCTTACATTTCATACAGTTGATTAATGACAAATATGATGCAGGGCAACAACACAAATGGAGTTATGCCCTAAAATTCAAGATATTGGTGCAAAAAATGTCTCATGATAAGCCATATCACACAAGCAGCGAGAGCAATATCACACGATGTCTGAATACCACGGGTGCACAATTTTATACAACAGTTCAGTAAATAAGGTAATATTGTTTAATATTTTAAACACAATATTCTGCTTTTGCTCAGTTTTGCCAACAAAAATATTACTAAAGCCACAGCAAAACTGTTGTGCGCCTGCCAGCAGCGCAGCGATGTTTATTTGTGAATGTATCCGCATTTTGAATGGATCGTGTGAATCAATGATTCAAATGTCCATTCATAAGTGAGCCGTTTACTCAGTTCCTGAATGAATCGGCCGTTTGAATTAATCAAATGAATAAATGACTCATAAAGACATTTACTGCCACTTGCTGGCAGTTTTAGTTTCTTATTTAGAGTATTATCGTACTATTTCATTTTAAAGTAAAAAAAAATGGGGGAAAAGGGATAGTTCATATATTAAAAAAAATGAAACTATGTCATAATTTACTCAAACCTGAATGACTTACTTTCTTTTGTGGAACACAAAAGAAGGTATTTTGTTTAGTTTCTGTTGGTAACAAAGCTGTTTTGGTCACCAGTGATTTTAATTGCAAAAAATTGTTAATTGTTTCCTTGACTGAATGAGCTGAAAATTTGAATTATTGGATATGTAGTAGCTATCACTTAATGCATTTAATTTCAGTGATTTTACAGATAAACCATGCAATTTTCAAAAAAAAAAAAAGACTGCATGTTAGACTGCATATTTAGGCTTCCAGCTATTTCCGAGGCTTTGAATTGCAGTTCTCTTCCATTGTTCTTTACAGGACTGTCTGAAACAGAATGAAAAGGTCAGAGAGGTACAGGAAGCCACGTGTATGCATAACACACACAGTCAGTAGCTATTTCTCAATGCTAATTCAGGACTCACTCTGAAAAGCAATTTCTCGACTGGAGCAGTCTTACAATCTTTTTCCCCTAATTGACCCACTTAAAACTGGCAAATGATTTTCATTTGGAAATTTCCACTTCAAGAGTTCTATAATTAGCATTCCTTATAGGCCTAATAAAAAATTTTAAGTGCTAATTGCACTCCTGTTTCCCGGCTCTGGCAGTTAGTCTCAGACCATGAACCCTAGATGCGAAAACACCCTCTGGCGTGAGCACATTTGAGACGAAATTCAAACACTTCATTCATGCGTCTCTTTGTCAATAATTTAAATCATCCTCTGTTTTGCACAAGGAAAATAATTCACTGGTTGAATTAGAAATTCAGGTAAATGATGTATTCTCAATGGATTTTATTCAGCATCAAGGACTATGTGGAAACAGAACAGCAAGAACTAGCAGAGCATATTTTAACCATTGACCAGCTCTGCTGATATTTGTCCTTAGATTATTTGCTTTAAATAATCCCCATCAATGCTTAGAAGAACATGACGATTCTGCTATTACTATTATAACTGCATCATATTCAGTTGAGTTGTGTAAACTGGGGCAGCTCTGTCTGATTTCTGAGTGGCATTTCAAATAAATATTTCATTTTTTTCTCACAAACAGGTGCCTTTTAATGGCTTAGCTTTAATTTATGCTTCAGCATTTCAGTGGTGTTTGCAAATCCATTCTTTAATCTTCTAAAGGATCCCGTTCTTTTTCAAATCCAGGGCTTTTTTTAAAACTCAATCAAGGAAGTAAACGGCTAGTGTGTGCTAATCTCCAATGCAAGTTTTCCAGATAAAAGGCAGTTCTAGCACACTATTCTTAGACACATTTTGAAGGACCTCTTCATTATGATATGCATAAACAACTCGACAGCTTGAGAGAGGCTGAGTGAATACTTCAATTTTGAAAGCACTTTGTTACTTAAAGCTGCAGTGTGTAATTTCTGAGCCACCAAATGAAAATTATGTTTTCTGAACACTCCTGAAATCTCTCCTCATCCCTGTCTGGGATAGGAGAAAATGTTTTAAATATTCATTTTGAACTGAATGAAGAATGCCATTCATTTGAATGAAGAATGCTGTTTAAATTCCAGTTAAGTTCCTGAATTTGAATTGAGGTAGCAAATATGACAGAATTAATTTGAATTTGAATGTACGGGAGTAGAATTAAAATGAATTGAAAATCAAAGAATTTATGATGAATGATAGAATGATAGTCATATAGAATGGACGGATAATATGATAGAATGATAGATAGAATGATATATACAGAACAATACATGGGTAGGATGATGAATGGATGAAATGATAGATAGATAGAATGATATAGAATGATACTCAAATAAAATGATACATGGATAGAACGATGGTTGAATGGATGGATTAAAACGATGGACTGAATGACAGATAGAATGATACACAGATAAAACGATACATGGATAAAACAATAGATGGATGGTTGGAACGATGTGTGGATAAAATGGTGGACTGAATGATACATAGAATGATACACAGAATGTTACAAAGAATGGATGGATAAACATCAGAATAATAGAATGACAGAGAAAACGACACACAGTTAAAACGATATCTGGATAAAACCAAAGCTGGACGGATGGACGGACGGATGGATCTAATGACTGAATGGATGGATAGATGGATGAATGAAACAATGAAAGGAATGATAGATACAGTAGAATGATACACTGATAGAATGGTACATAGAACGATGAATGGAAAAAACGATAGATAGAAGGATACAGAATGATAGAATGATAGACAGATAGAGCGGTACATGGATAGATCAATGGATGGATGGATGAATGGATGGATGAAACAATGAACTGAAAAATACATACAATAGAATGATACACTGATAGAATGGTACATAGAACGATGGATGGAAAAAAACGATAGATAGAAGGATACAGAATGATAGAATGATACATGAATAGAACAATGGATGGATGGATGGATAAAATGATGGACTAAATGATGGATTGAACGATACACAGATAGAATGGTACATGGATAGAACGATGGATGGATGGATGGATGGATGGATGGATGGATGGATGGATGGATGAAAGGATAGATGGATGGATAAAATGATGGACTAAATGATAGAACAATATACAGATAGAACGGTAGATAGAACGATGGATGGATAAAACAACAGAATGATAAAAAATGGTAGATAGAATGATACACAGAACGATGAATGGATGGATAAAATGATGGACTAAATGATAGAACAATACACAGATAGAATGGCACATAGAACGATGGATGGATAAAACAATAGAATGATAAAGAATGATAGAATGATACACAGACAGAACGGTACATAGAACGATGGACTGATGGATGGATGGATGGATGGATGGACGGATGGATGGATGGACGGATGGATGGATAAAACAATGGACTGAATGATAGAAGGATATATAGAACGATGCATGGATGGATGGATGGATGGATGAAAGACACAATAGAATGGTACACAGACAGACAGACAGATGAATGGATAAAACAAAAGAATGATACAGAACGATACATGGATAGAACAATGGATGGATGGATGGATAAAACAATGGACTGAATGAAAGAATGGAAAAAATGAAATGATACATGGATAGAACGATGGATGGATGGATAAAACGATGGATAAAATGCTAGATAGAATAATGGATGGATGGATGGACAGACTGATGGGCAGGGGCGATTCTAGGATTTACATTTTAGGGGGGCTCAGACCCCAATGTCCGCGGTCTGCGGATTGATAAAGAGGAACGCTCTGAAAGACAGGAGGAGCCGATCGAAGTTTGCCGCAATTTTCTGAGGCGATCACAGTTTGTGTATAGTTTATGGAGCAAATATAGTCCCCCTAAAAATGCCCTAGTGACGCCCATGCTGATGGGCGTGCATTTTTATTAATGTCTAGTCAAAACAGTAAAGATCACATGTTAAATGTCATCATAATGCAGTGCATATGGAAAGGTTTTCAGTCCTGCTTAGTGTTGTGTGCATTTGTGCTCTATTGTGTAATTACAGTGTTTGCTGTCATGAGCAGAACCAAAGTGATCGGTTTCTCCACCAGAGTCATTTTTAAAAGCATTCACTGAGGCCATCCAAATCGAGTGCAGCATGCTAGGGCTTTCATCATCTATCAAATGCTTCAAAATGCTTCTAATTCAGCCAGCATCAGAGCTACATTACCACTGAAAAGCATCCATCTCTGCTTGGTACACGTTATGAAGCAATGGCTGCAGCAAAACATACTGGTATGCTAAAACATTAACATACTATCATTTCACTTATGATCATTGCCTCATAATACACTCACTACGGCAGCACAGCAAAGCAGCATGGATGAAATTGCTGTAGCGCTTACTAGAAAACAAGGCATAGTGCACAATGTACTTGCAAGGGCATGTGAATTACATTAACTGACATTAATCTTCTGAAAACAAATCTATTCCTGTAGATATAAAACGTGAAACTAGATTCTTGTTCAGGCTTGTGGCTGATATTCTGTATTATACTGTGTAATGAATCTAAAATGTGTTCTACTCAAGTGCTATATATCAAGTTTTCAGTGCACACAAATTGTCAGGGATGCATCAGTACAAAAATTCTCAACAATACCAATAAGCTGATAATTATTTTCATATAATGCCAGAAAAAAAAAAAATATATATATATATATATATATATATATGCCTTGCAAAATAATTCATACTCCATTTTTTCACATTTTGTTATGTTGCAGCCTTATGTTAGACTGTTTTAAATTACTTTTTTCCCCACATCCATACTCCATAATGACAAAGCACAAAACAGATTTGTGACAACTGCACATTTGTCAAAAATAAAACACTGAAATAAGTACACTGCATAAGTCTTCATACCCTTAACTCAGTACTTAGTAGAAGCACCTTTACAGCCTGAAGTCTTTTTGGGTATGATGCAACAAGTTTTGCACATCTGTATTTGGCAATTATCTGCCGTCCTTCTCCTCACCTCTTCACCTCTCAAGCTCTGTCAGCTTGAATGGGGGCTGGCAGACATTTTCAGGTTTCTCCAGAAATATTTGATTGGGTTTAAGCCCAGACTGCAGCTGGGCCACTCAAGGACATTCGCAGAGTTGTCTATAAGCCACTCTTGCTCTTGCTTAGGGTCATTGTCTTGTTGTAAGGTGAACCTTCTGCCCAGTCTGAGGTTCTGAATGATCTGGATTGGGTTTTCATTAAGGGTATCTCTATATTTTGCTGTGGTGAGCCTTCCTTCTACTCTAACGAGTCCCTCAGTCCCTGTCACTGAAAAACAGCCCCACATCATGAGGCTGCTACCACCACACTTTACTGTTGGGATGCTACTGTGCAGGTAATGAGCAGTGCCTGGTTTCCTTATACATGATGCTTGGAATTGGGGATAATCAGACCAGAGAATCTTGTTTCTCACAATCTGAGAGTTCTTTAGGTGCTTTGTTGCAAATTCCAAGTGTGTTTTCATGTGTCTTCACCAGTGGTATAATATAACAAAGTAACAATACTTTGTTACAGTACTTAAGTATTTTTGGGAGTATCTGTACTTTACTTGAGTTTTTATATTTCAGCCAACTTTTACTTTTACTCCACTACATTTGCTAATTAAAATATATACTTTTACTCCGATACATTACCCCGAAGCATATTCGTTACTTGCTACAAAATCGTTAAAAGTCAGAAGATCACTGACAGCAGTGCGTTTGCAAGTTAGACTTCTAAAAAACACGTTTGCTCATGTGCACAACCGCGGATGATTCATTTTCCACTTAATTTGAGTCTGGGGTGTGCAATATACAGTATATTTTCTGCGAAAACATGGTAAGTGTTCTCGTAATGATGTGCGATGTGACAGTATCAAATAACGTTATTAGTCTATCAAAACTCAAAATTCCAGGTATTTTAAATTGTACACTGCAAAAATGCTTGTGTATGCTTTTATTTTGTATATAATTTAACATAATTGACTTAATCTATATCACACAAAGAGTACAGTTTTTTTCTGCAGATATCAGCATCACATTTAATAATCATTTTATACAAGTTCAGTAAAGCAATAAGTCACTTACATTTTAGACATTTATAAATTACTTCTTATACTTCTTATATTTCTTATATTACTTCTTTTTCCTCAATTTTGCCAACAAAAATAGTTCCAAACAAAGATCACAGCACTGATGCAGATTCCAGAAAGGATTTTTTACCCAAAAATACAAAATAGAAGAAAGAGTTAAAACTGAACACAATCTTGCTACTCAAGCTGTGTATGAACATTTTATATATATTTATTTGCTTCTTTTCCATTTTGCATTTATTTGTACTTTTACTTTCAATACTTAAGTACGTTTAAGATTTTAAAAATACTTTACTTCTAAACGGTGACTTCTACCAAAGTCATTTTCCGGTAAGATATCAGTACTTTTACCTAAGTATGGCTTTCAGGTACTTTATACACCACTGGTCTTCACTGAGGAGAGGATTGAGTTTGTCCACACCACTATAAAGCCCAGATCAGTGGAGTGTCGCAGTGATGTTTGTCCTTCTGTAAGTTTCTCCCATCTGCATATATGATCATAGAGGTCAACTAGAGTGACTATCAGCTTCTTGGTTACCAGTCTAACCACGGCCCTTCCTCATCAATTGCTCAGTTTGGCCAGGAGGCCAGCTCTAGGAAGAGTCCCAGTTGTCACAAACCTCTTCCATTATGGATAATGTAGGCTACATGCTTCTGTGAACCTTCAATGCAGCAGAATTTTTTCTGAACTCGTCCCCAGATCTGTGCCTTGATGCAATCCTGTCTCTGAACTCTTCAGACAGTTTGTCTAAATTCATTAGAATGAGTATAATTTGGAAAGGGACAGTGTGTCCCTTTCCAAATTATACTCATTCTAATGAATTTGCCACAGGTTAACTCCACTTGAAGTGTAGTAACATCTACAAGTGCTATGAATGTTCCTGAGCTCAATTTCTATTGTCCCATATAAGGGTATGAATACTTATGCAATGGAATCATTTTAGTTGTTAATTTCAAATAAAGTTGTTACAAGCCTGTTTTGTGCTGTGTCATAATGGTGTATTGAGTGTAGACTGATGTGGGGAGAAAAGCTATTTAAAGCATTTTAACATAAGGCTGCAACATAAAGCGTGAAAAAATGAAGGGGTATGAATACTTTTGAAAACTAAAAGAGAAAGCAGGCTGCTTTACACAAACTCCCGAAAAGTTCTGTCCTTGACAACATGGACATGGTTTCACACTGTGCTTAAAACCCCAAAATAAAACATCATCCTGACACATCTTATCAGCTTGAGGATATCTTCCAGCCTGACCGCAACTGGGAGCCCTGTCTCGGCTCTCCTGGAGACAACAGTAAATGACACAGTAAATGAGTTTGGATGACACTGAGTGACAGTGTCATCTCCTGAGAAGTGCTCTGTGGTTTCTCTACTACAGGCCTGTAAATACATTCCGTACCTTCTCCTCCTCCTTTCTGTCAGATAGGCGAGACACCTGTTATGGAGAGGTCATTAATGACCCAACTGCCGGCCCCCAGCTCCCTCTTCAATTGTCACTCCGAATCCAATTTCGCCAATATTCACTGGAAGCTGGGCAAACACTGCTGGATCCCCTGTCCATCAAAAGCACCTGGTGTTTGTTGACTCTGTCACACAACAACACAAGAGCAGATTCTGTTTACATCATCAGCGTACATACTGTATATGCACACACAAACATACATATATATAACTTATTTTTTTTACTTAAATTCCTTGCATTTATAATACAGAAGACAAAATCATTCATAACTCTAATTTTAGCACGACAAGATAAAAAGAGAAGATGCATGTAAAATGGATGTTAGATTAGCTTATAAAAAACACATGTAAACTGTCACATGATCAGCAGACTAGCACATAGTGTCATGTATTATTGATCTCGCTTATTGATCTCTCTCATGAGTGGATTCTGTCACAGGCACATTGACAGTTTTCACAAGTGATGTATGCAAAAATAGCCTGTAACACCATAAGCTTGCTTTCCAACATCAAATATACAATCTGTATATATCTGTAGTGTGAGAGGATTTGAAAAACAAAACAAGACAAAAAGCAATAACACTCTCGTCTCCTCAGAGAATCATGAATTATTTACACCCCCCTTGTCAACTAACTGTGGAAAAATACAATAACAGCCAAGGAATATTACTCAGTTGAGTGATACGAGGTAGAGATCATGTACTTTAACTTAGAATATTAAAAACATTTTAAAACACAAGACAATTCAACGCAATAGTGCAATACTTCTTTAATGATACATTGTGCTACTGTTTTTTTTTTGTTTGTTTTTTTGTTTTGTTTTTTACAGAGAATCAAAATTCACTTTATCTTTCTGATGAATTATTAAAATTCTTATATATATACATATATATATATATATATATATATAACACAGATATATTTGTAGCAATAGCCAAAAATACATATTCATTCTTGCTGAATAAAAGTATTGATTTATATAAAATGTATAATAATTATATAATATTTTGTCTAAATTATTGATTTTTCTTTTACGCCAAAAATTATTAGGATATTAAGTAAAGATCATGTTCCATGAAGATATTCGGTAAATTTCCAACCGTAATTATATCAAAACTTAATTTTTGATTAGTAATATGCGTTGCTAAGAACTTCATCTGGACAACTTTAAAGGCAATTTTCTCAATATTTTGAAATTTTTGCACCCTCAGATTCCAGATTCTCAAATATTTGTATTTCGACCAAATATTGTCCTAACCTAACAAAACCATACATCAATATAAAGCTTATTTATTATAAAACTAAATAAAAAAAAATTGATCTTTAGGACCGGTTTTGTTGTCCAGGATCATATATATATACACTGACCAAAATTACAAATGCAGTATTTTTGTTTTTGCCCCCATTTTTCATGAGCTGAACTCAAAGATCTAAGACTTTTTCTATGTACACAAAAGGCCTATTTCTCTCACTTCTCCTTTGCCGAGATAATCCATCCACTTCACAGGTGTGGCATATCAAGATGCTGATTAGACATGATTATTGCACAGGTGTGTCTTAGGCTGGCCAAGTTTTGAGGGAGCATGCAGTTGGTATGCTGACTGCAGGAATGTCCAACCAGAGCTGTTGCCCATGAATTGAATGTTCATTTCTCTACCATAAGTTATCTCCAAAGGCGTTTCAGAGAATTTGGCAGTACATCCAACCGGCCTCACAACCGCAGACAACATGTAACCACACCAGCCCAGGACCACCACATCCAGCATCTTCACCTCCAAGATCGTCTGAGACCAGCCACCTGGACAGCTGCTGCAACAATCGGTTTGCATAACCAAAGAATTTCTTCACAGACTGTCAGAAATCGTCTCAGGAAAGCTCATCTGCATGCTCATCGTCCTCATTGGGGTCTCGAACTGACTGCAGTTCGTCGTAACCGACTTGAGTGGGCAAATGCTCACATTCAGTGGCGTCTGGCACTTTGGAGAGGTGTTCTCTTCACGGATGAATCCCGGTTTTCTCTGTAAAGGGCAGATGGCAGACAGTGTGTATGGCTTCGTGTGGGTGAGTGGTTTGCTGATGTCAACGTTATGGATCGAGTGGCCCATGGTGGCGGTGGGGTTATGGTATGGGCAGGAGTATGTTATGGACAACGAACACAGATGCATTTTATTGATGGCATTTTAAATGCACAGAGATACCGTGATGAGATCCTGAGGCCCATTGTTGTGCCTTTCATCCACAACCATCACCTCATGCTGCAGCATGATAATGCATGGCCCCATGTTGCAAGGATCTGTACACAATTCCTGGAAGCTGAAAACATCCCAGTTCTTGCATGGCCAGCATACTCACCGGACATGTCACCCATTGAGCATGTTTGGGATGCTCTGGATCAGCGTATATGACAGCGTGTTCCAGTACCTGCCAATATCCAGAAGCTTTGCACAGCCATTGAAGAGGAGTGGACCAACATTCCACAGCCCACAATCAACAACCTGATCAACTCAATCAAGAAGATCAAGAAGTGCTCACTAACACAGATTTAGACAGATCTGTGAACAATATTTGAGAGAAATAGGCCTTTTGTGTACATAGAAAAAGTCTTAAATCTTTGAGTTCAGCTCAATAAAAATGGGGGCAAAAACAAAAGTGTTGCGTTTATAATTTTGGTCAGTGTACAATGCTTTTGAAAGAAGTATCTTATTTTAACCAAGGCTACGTTTATTTTATTAAAATATATATGTTTTAAAATTATTTAAAATAAATGCATTTTCTATTTTAATACATTTTAAAATATAATATATTCCTGTGAGGTCAAAGCTGAATTTTCATTAGCTGTTAAACTTGTCTTCAGTGTCCCACGATCGTTCATAAAGCATTTTAATATACTGATTTGTTGGTCAAGAAACATTTATATTATTAATGTTAAAAACAGTTGTGTTGCTTAATATTATTTGTGGAAACCATGATACATTTTTACATTCAGGATTTATTAATAAATAGAAAATTCAGTAAAATGGCATTTATTTGATTTTTTTATGTTAAAGTCTATGCACCCTAGCTGAATAAAAGCATTAATTTATATAAAAATGTACACAATAATGTATAATAACGATATAATATTTTGTCTAAATAAATAACACTAAAATTTAAATTCTTCTTAAATGCTATTTAGGTATCAACATTAGAATGCATGACAAATGTGTTTTTTTTTTATGTAAATTAGCTATAAAAAAATCTATATTGTGCAATTATGTAAGTATCCAATATCAAAAAATGCAATAAGATGATATATGCAATAATAAGATGTGTAGCTAAAGGTCTGGCAAATGGCACAGAGATTTTTTTTTAGAAAAAACAAACAAACAAACAAAGATAATACAGACAGAAAAATTTGACAAGATTCAAGGACTAACAAGATTTTGTATCAGCCTTTCAAACAAGATGTATCAAAGGTGCAGGGGCTGAATCCTTGAGATAAGGACCTCAGGAAAAAAAAATAAAATAAGGAAGGCTTTGAAACTTCAAACATCAAACACAGCAAAACCTATACAACACATCTAAAGAGGTGGTATACATGCACTGTAAAGGTATGAAGTGCCACCCAAAAAAAAGCCACAATAGCACAGAATTACTTATAATGCACACTTCTGAATTGGATATGCCTGAATAACTAGAAGAATGAATGGTGGAAGCCATTTACTCTTCACCGTTTGCATCTTTAGCGAAGAGGCTGGAGCACAGAGGCCGTAGCTCTTGGTCAGATGCACACAGATGTGTCAGAGAGGCAGTGAGAAAAGCAGAAGAGAAAATGCATCTAATATCGCAAGGATGACAGCAGGAGAGAGGAGAGAACGGTCGAAATTGCATCTCCAAATGATCAAGGCACTCTCGATTTGCACTTTAAAATGAGTAGCTGTAAATGACACGGACTTAAAGATGGATGAAAGCAAATGAAGAAAGCAAAAACAGGCTTGAGTGGCTCTTTTCCTTCTGTTCCTCCTGATTCACTTTGATTTTGATAAACAAGCCCTACCAATGTGTATAGCTGGAACAGTACAGCGTGTGCACTTTTGCTGTAGGGCTCTCTATTTTAGCTCTAGTTTGATCATATCTGCAGGAGAGCAGAACACCATCAGGTCTTTAGGTGGAATTCTGAAAGGGTCTGACAGCATCGCGCCACCGTGTAACCCTGAATCTTATTACAACACGGTTCAGCCTTGCAAGGACATGAAGGTGTCAGTGTACAGAAAGAACTTGACAGTATCATAGTGTGTTTGTGTTGTTGAACTCCACTGTAAACAGGCTTGAGAGACACTTCACCCAATAATATTTCCATTCAATAGTGAATTGATGACATAAGGTGAAGCGAAAAGATTCATTAGAGTTAATTAGAATATAACACGATATCCTTTTGTTTGATCACACTGAGTGGAAGCATTTATATGCAGCTGTTTTGTTGGTTCCACAGTCATTTTGTCTGCCTTCATTAAAATGGGAAACTGTGAGCCATGAAATTACTGAATGAATTATTGTCATTTGTGTTAATATTTGTGTAATATCAATATGCAAAACAGGATGCAGGAGATAAGTTATTATGATTGTGGTGCCGCTGTTTTCAATTTTAATTGATTTTTCTTTGCGTGAGTGGACGTCATTAGTGCCAGCTTTTATTCTTAGATCTTTCTCCCACACACTGAGGACAGTGTTTGTGAGACATGGAGCACAGACTCTGAGATTAATTAAATTTAGACTAATTGCACAAATATTAGGCTTGTCAAATAGTTAAGTCGGAATCAAAATATATTTCAGTTTGTATTGTAGCCCTACGTGTCACACTAAGAGTGAGAAATTACCATGTTGTCAGTGTAACTTAGTTTGATCATGTTTTCATTCAAGCACATTGCTCTATAATATAAGCAAACACTGCCCTCTTGTGGGCAATAGGGTAATGTTAATGCTATCTATCTGTCTGTCTGTGACAGCAAAAATTCAAAAATCCCCCCCCCCAAAAAAAAAAAAAACACTATAGTCTCTAAAATACCTGAGGGAAGCTGTGTTTAAGTTCCCATTCATTTCAACTGCAGTTGTTCGGTTGGCGCAGGACTTCCTGGATGGACGTGAGATCAAGGCTGCCATCTTTGCTTAATAGATAAAGTTTTGGGAAGACTAGTCAGGAAACACTGCTTAATAAGACTACTTATATTGTACCGATATCACTCACTCGTTCACTTATTTGCTATTTCTTACAGAGTAAACAGCATTTATATTTATATGTGTGTGTGTGTGTGTGTGTGTGTGTGTGTGCTACATAGTGGGGACCAAATGTCCCCACAAGGATAGTAAAACCTGGGGCCTGCGGTCCCCACAATGTTAAAAAATTGTGAAAAATAGTAAATTATGTTGATCTGAAAGTGTAACGATACAAACATGTTTTCTGTGAGGGCTAGGTTTAGGGTTAGGGTTGGGTTAGGGGATAGACAATATCGTTTGGTCAGTATAAAATCTATAGAAGTCTATGGAAAGTCCCCACAATTCACAAAAACAAACATGTGTGTGTGTGTGTATATATATATATATATATATATAATGTATATGTTTTTTCAGCATTGAGGTTTTATGGACAGTATGTTGATACAATAAACACTTGTTCTGTTTTGTTGTTTCATGTGTAATATCTTTTTTCAGAATATTAAAATATATCAAAACTACTTCAGTCAACACATATGAACATGTATGTATTTATTTATTTTCTTACAGAGCTGGGTAGAACTGATTACACATAATTATGTAATCAGATTTCAAAAATGAAGTACTTGTAATTAGATTAAATTACATTTTAAATGACTCGTAATCAGACTACGGTGATTTTTTTATGGATACCATGACTACATATTATTTACACAACAGAAATAAATTATAATTTATTGATTCTCCCTAATTCCTCCTTTTCATCTTTTAAGTGTTTGTTTCTAAAATAGCCTACTGCTCATATACAGTCAGAAAGTCTTCCAGTTTTGTGGACATTCACACAAAAGTAACTCTTCAGGTGGTGACACAGCGTTTGACCACTGGATTTACAGAAATCATTTCAGGTCAATATTGCATCAACTAGTCATGAACACGTTGATTTTTATTTGAATTATCACTCTGTTGGTTAACCATGTATTTCTATGTTTATATGTCAATATGAGATTATCCTATTTAAATCAATATGATAAACGAAATAAACGTCATAAGTAATCTAAAAGTAATCTAAAAGTAGTCTGATTATATTACCTAAAATGTGCAATGTAATGGATTACCTTACTAACTACAATTTTTGTCATGTAATTTGGAATCAGTAACAGGTTACAATGTGTAAGTAATTCCCAGCTCTGCTTACTTACTTCCAAGCTGTGCCGTTCTTCTTATGGGGCACGTAACATTTGACCATAGAGCAGTTGTTACTTTATTAATAACACTGAACTGATTATTAAATTTACTCATTTAGCAGATGCTTTTATCCAAAGCAACTTATAAATGATGACAGAAGAAGCAATTAAAACCAACAAAAGCGCAATCATATGTAAGTGCAGTGACAAGTCTCGGTTATCCTAAAGCCCAAAGTATATTTCACTTTTTACGCATACGCGGGGGACAGTATACAGTGCGTGTGACGTGAATTTCATCCTCAGAATAGTACGTGCACCACCCAATTTTTGTAAAGCCCAAAGTATAATTCACAAGAGCTTGTCAATGTGAGCGTTTGTTGTTTTAATCACCACTATTTTGTTGTTGTTCTGTCTCTTTAGTTTAGTTTTTTACTGTAAAACAATGCCTCAGGGCAGTGTTGCCACCTTGTGGAACAAGTGATTACTGCAAAATAACTTAAACGCGCATATGCGACCTGCACATACAAAATACGAACAGTTACAAAAATGCTGCCCCTACAGTATGCTCATACTATTCTGATGACGAAATTCGCATTGTGCTGTTCCTCGTGTACGCGTAAAAGTAAAGGATACTTTTGGCTTAACCACGCAAACTTTGTACACATGCACATTGAGGTTATTTTACAGTAATCAGTTGTTCCATAAGGTGGCAACTTGTCCCGGGGCGTTGTTTCACAGTAAAAAATGAAACTAAAGAGACGGAAGAGCAAAATAGCGGAGACTGCAACAACAACAGATGCTCACACTGAGAAGTGCTTGTGAGCGAGAGGATATTAGACAGCTCAGCTTCGGTTTAAAAGCGTTTAAAAATATTTGTCTTCAGTCTTAACAGGAAAAAGCAGACACTGGGCATGGATGAAGCTTTCTAGAGCGCGTGTTTCGACTACCTGCATTTGCACACAACATCAAATGGAGTATATGTTGAAAGGCTACATGTACACATACAAAAAACTAAGTATACTCGTGCTAAGTATAGCACGTTTTTTTTATAATAATAAGTAAAAAGAAACAAGTAATTAGAACAGAAAAAGTATAGAAAATGTCAGTGTTAGAGGGTCAATTCTACTGTTAAGAGGTTATTTTTTATAATAAATAAAAAGAAAAATAGAATAGAAAAGGAATAGAGAATGCTAGTGTTAGAAAGTCAATTTTTAATATTATTTACATCTAATAATATTAGCCTTTCAGTGGCCCACCAAAAATATTCAGTATGAACTGTAGGATACCGAAATACAATGATTTTATGGTGTAGTTACAGACTCTACCAGCAGGGTAAAAAGGGGTGCTCAAGAGCAATAAATTGACTTACAGTAACTTAAAAAACAAAAAGACGCACCAAAATGGATGCTCAAATCGTGCAGGCTCATTAACGTCACTAAAGGTAAGCAGTATTGACTATTCTTGTATTATAAGCGAAAATATTAAAATTGTCTTAATATTTTACCTCACACTTAGTTAAAATGTCCACGGGTAAGTTGCATTATTGTTTAGGTGAGTCAATTGATGTGAGGATAGTATCTCATTAACCTGGTTAGATCAATATAAATGAGCTCTCCATAAAATACATATGCCATGAAAAACTGCTATAGTTAACATAAATATTAAGTAAATTCCCTCACTTTCCCTAACAGACTTAGCAAGAATCTAGTACTACTGTTATTAAATACAACAAATGCCTGTCAGTTTGCATGTATACGTTTGGGTGTGTACATACAACTGCAAGAGCAACCCTGCGCCTTTGTAACTGTGTGTACTGTATGTTTGAAAGAGTGGATGTGTATGAATATGAAAGTTCAAGCCTTAAATGTTCAAAGGAGGGGCTTCTATGAAGGGCTTTTTGGAAGGTCAGCATCACTGTGAAGCACCAGTCACTCTTTTTGGCCTACAGCGTACTTTCTTTGCTTTTTCTTAAAAAAAAATTCCAGCGAGCTGGAGGCAGAAATTTTAATATGTTTATCTCAAAGGACCCCATCACGCACTTATGAGCTTGGCATATTCCTGCACTATCCTGTCTGCCTATACTGCTTGAAAATAAGCATATGTGAGAGCCTACGGCACAGCTGCTTTGACCTCTATTAAATGGCATTTCCCTGCAAGCAAACATGCTGGAATTTAAATATGTTAATTTCAATAGATCTTTCACCAGCTGCAGCATGGGATTTCAATCCACACTGGTAGCATATTTTGGCTTAAATTGCAAAAAAAAAAAAAAAAGAAGAATAATAATAATAAATTGTAATTTGTGACCCTGGACCACAAAACCAGTCATAAGTAGCACGGGAATATTTGTAGCAATAGCCCAAAATACATTGTATGGGTCAAAATGATCTATTTTCCTTTTATACCCAAAATCATTAGAATAGTAAGGAAAGATCATGTTCCATGAAGATATTTTGCAAATTTACTACCTTAAATAGTTGTATCTCGGCCAACTATTGTCCTATCCTCGACCATACCTTGATGAAAAGCTTATTTATTCAACTTTCAGATGATGTATAAATCTCAGTTTTCAAAAATGGACCCTTATGACTGGTTTTGTGGTCCAGGGTCACATTTATTATAAACCACAGTGAAGTAAAATAATAAAAAAGCATAGTCTTTTTTATATTAAGTGGCAGTGGCATAACAAAAATGGAAATAAAATAAAATAAAAACTAAATAGTACCTGTACAAAATGTCAATAATCATTTTTAAATCAGCAAAATTAAGGCTGTGAAATATCCACACTACATATTTTCCAATATCCAAGACGTTGTGAAGACAGCTACATAGTGTAAGGCTTATTTTCGTATAAAGCTGTTATCAAAATAAGAAAATAAGGCTGGTAAAGAGTATGAATCCATGCTTTACACCACTAGATGGCAGTCTTTAACTTTACATTGGATCTTTCTGCTGTTTTTACACAAGATTGCAACAGAATAGCATTTTACTTCAGTTGAGCATTATAAGCTACTTAAAGAGATTTTTTATTTTATTATGTTTTTGTGCAGTGGCAAGTGAATTTTAAGTCAAAGTTCATTTCTGATCTTGCAGTGGAAGATTCCAACACAGATTCATCTATTTGTTTGTTATTGTTGAACAATTTCAACTCTATAAAGACAAATAATCTATGAAACAGGCAACATAATTAGACTGCTGTAAGTTTGAAAGCTGTTGGTGTCTTTTCACCCACCTGTTTTGGTGACTGTTGATTCTGTCTGTAGCAATTTCAGTCAATCCGTTTGAGAAAGAGTAAATAAACCCCACAAATGAGACCATTTTAGTTGTGACGTACTGAAAGCAGCAATACTTAAATTTGTTTGTGTGTGTGTGTGTGTGTGTGTGTGTGTGTTATATCTAACGTTTTATTTACTACAAAAAAAGCTTAAAGTAACATCCGTTCACTTTTCTGTAGAATTTTCTTTTCTGATATATCCTTGCTTTAGATTGAGTCTAACTCACTTTCTTGTGATATTTAAACTAGAAAAGTGATGAACGCAATGCCTTTTGTGTAAAGCACGCATTGACAGCACAGATACAAAGTCAGCGTTTTTTGATGGAGGTAGGAACACAGTGTTTGCTTCCCCTCCTGCAAAGCAGAATTCTCTTTGTGGACACATTATGGGGGTTTGGACCTCTGCATCTGTGGTTTTGGGAAGTTTGTGGTTCAACAGTCACACGTGTTCATGTTCTGTGAGCATTAGGTTGATTTGCACTCCTGTGGTTTTAAAAAAATATATATGTTATTACTGACATTTATTCTGTTCTTATAAATGTAAATTTTTCTCATTTGGGTCTTTTGGGGCTGGTTTACAGTTTTGAATAGAAATATGAATTTGCGCATGTAGGGATCAGGCCTTTTGAGTGGAGATTTCTCAGTGGAATGTATAATTAGACAGAGGCCTGTGAAGGGAGAGAGGTAGGCATCTCTCCAGCCCTTAGGCTACCAGCTTCAAAACATTCAGAACTCCATCCAATACGTGGTAGCTGGTACATTCCACATTTATTTGGGTATCTGAGTTCGATTTTTTGGAAGATAAGCATATTAAAGGAATAGTTCACCCAAAAATAAAAAGTTGCTGAAAATGTACTCGTCCCCAGAACATTCAAGATGAGTTTGTTTCTTCATTGGAACAGATTTCGAGAAATTTAGCCAACCTGATCTCATGACAAAAATGTACCTGTGGAAACTTTTTCGCAAGATGCTAAATACATACCGTCTTGTACGTTTTGTGACATGTTTGATGTGAAATGTCCACTGAATGGCGCTAAAAGAGTGTTCAGGTTTTTTTCCCGGAACAGGTAAATGTACATACGGTACGTTTTATGTGACGTTTTGTACACAATGCTGTTTTAATGTGAGTCATGTTTTTCACAGGATTCGTACCCAAGAATTCCACATCCTAAGTCCAGTTCCATGCCGGCTAAGCTGCCGAGCAAGCTTGTTACGTCTGTAAAGTGAAACATATGGAGCTGTAATCATAACTGTGTATGAAAACGATTACAAGTGCTCATTGTTTTACCACCTGTAGTGTTCATTTCTGTTGGAAACTGCAGTGATATGTACTTATTGGTACGTATTCCGTGTCTTGAGAAAAAGATGTTTTCGTCTTGAGATCATATAGAATTTAGCATTTTATCACTTGCGTACCAATGGATCCATTGCAGTGAATGGGTGCCGTCAGAATTCAAACACTTCGTAAAAACATAACAATAATCCATACGATTCCAGTCTATCAGTTTACATCTTGTGAAGCAAAAAGCTGTTTTAACTTTAAATTAGGGCCCTGTGAAATCCATTTAATTTTTTTCCAAATTCATTTTTTTCCATTTTTTCCATTTAAACTTTGAATTGAAATGAAGAAACTTACACAATTTAACAGCAATTTTTGAAAAGTTCAACAAAAAATTAAATTTTAAATATATTTTTTGGTACTTTTTTCTAAAATTCAGTTTTCTTTTTACATAGTTCTGTGATTTCCATTAATTTTCTAGATTCCATTGTAATGGTTTTATTACATTTTTAATAATCAAAAGCATCTCTAAATAATTACGTTTATAAAAAAAAAATTATTTAAATATTTACTTATATTTGCTTACGCAAATATTCTTGTATCAGTAGTAGTACTATCATTACATAAATACGTCTGGAATACGTCTGCTACGTCTGGAAAGCGAAACATATGAAGCTCTAATCATAAATGTGTATGAAAACGATTACAAGTGCTCATTGTTTTACCACCTCTTGTGTTCATTTCTGTTGGAAACTGCAGTGATATGTACTTATTGGTACATATTTCGCATCTTGAGAAAAAGATGTTTTCGTCTTGAGATCAGATAGAATTTAGCATTTTATCACTTGCTTACCAATGGATCCATTGCAGTGAATGGGTGCCGTCAGAATTCGAACAGATGGTAAAAACATAACATTAATCCACAAGTAATCCACACGATTCCAGTCTATCAGTTTACATCTTGTGAATCTAAAAGCTGCTTTAACTTTAAATTAGGGCCCTGTGAAATCCGTTTTGTTTTTTCCATTTAAATTTAGAATTGAAATTAAGAAACTTACACAATTTCACAGCAAAATTCAACAATAATTTAAATGTTAAATATGTTTTTTTGTACTTTTTTCTAAAATTCAGTTCTGTGATTTCCATTAAATTTCTGGATTCTATTGTAATGGTTTTATTACATTTTTAATAATCAAAAGCATCTCTAATTAATTACGTTTATAAAAAATATATATTTAAATATTTACTTATATTTACTTACGTAAATAGTCTTGTATCAGTAGTAGTACTATCATTACATTAAGTAATATATTTCTGTCACAGTTTCTTCAAGTTAAACAGAACTTTTATTTTGACAGGCTGCTGTGAAGACGTGAAGAGTACGTTTCTGTTTGTATATGGCGATAAAATGCTTTCGAAATGAGTCTCTACTTTAAACCGCAAACCATAATAACACTTCCTTCAGTGAAAAACATTCATCCCTGTTGTCCTCTCACATCAAAACCAGCACCAACGTATTTGTTTAGAAATGTTTTGGACTGTTTATGCTTACAAATGGTGCTTGATCTTTGCAAATTTCTCTTCTGATTCGGACAAGATGTTTTTTTTTTTAATGTCTTAATGATGGATTTGTTTATGAAAAACATGCAGATTTCACTTCACAAGACATTAACTGATAGACTGGAGTTGTGTGGATTACTTGTGGATTATTGTGATGTTTTTCTCAACTATTTGGACTCTCATTCTGATGGCACCCATTCACTGAAGAGGATCTACTGGTGAGCAAGTGATGCAGTGCTAAATTTTTCTAAATCTAATCCATACTGAATTGCCTGAGGTTGAATATATATATATATTTTGATCAACTACTCCATTAGTAAAACATAGTAGTTAGCAACAATATCAAAGTTACAGCAATTTGAGAGTAGCTTAATGGCACCATATATTTGATTAGATGCATAATTTAAGATATAACTATGACCTGTCTATGCTCTCTGATGCTTTGCAGAGTACAAAGAGCCGTAAGTGTGTTTTAGATTGCTTAATATCTCTGTAAAAAGCACGACTTCAAAGAATGTTTGACTTGGCTGGCTCACACCCTTCCGTATAAACTTAAATCTCACAGTTCGTGCCTGATGCAAATCTGACGCATACAGCTGGAGCAGATGAATAAAACGTACTAATGAATTGACATTTGAGACTCATGATATGATAATACACACTGGAGACCTGTGGCTGTTGCTAAGCCAGTCTGCCAAATCTGAACCAAAAGAAGCGCCGCTTCGGTTTAATCTGCCTCATTCATTTTCAGTGGACGTCTCAATAAAGCACTAATGCTCAAAGTGTGGCTTGTGGAGAAACCTCTTACGGGAAAAAAGGAGCTATTCTTTTGCGTTGCCCTTGACAAGCGAACAATAGAAGCGGTATTGTGGAGAGAAGGTCAGGTTGTGTAGCAGGTAGTGTCTGTGGCAGGTAACTTGGGCGAAGCATGGGGCTTTTGTCTGCGTCTGGCTCTCTGTCTGGACTCCCACGGCACTCGGTATACCCCCCTACCCCTCTACAGCAGTGACCGGATTCAGCCTATTAGAATGCAGCTCTCATTCGCTGCCTCAGCTCACGGGTGGAGAGAGGCAGCTATGGAAGAGAGTTGAATGATTTTAGCTGGGAGAGTGCCATGCAGAACCCAGTTTTTCCAGTGTTTCTGTCTTTTTCCATGATCTGAAGTTGGTAAAGCAGATGGGGTGATATTCTATTGGTCAAAGAATATGTGTTTTACAATGAATAAAGTAATGAAAAATATTGCTTTTATATATTGATTTATATTTAATTTATAATGGTTTATCGTATGTGTGTTAAAATATTTATTAATTAAATGTTATTTTACATTTTGCACAATGTTTACAAAATAATAGAAAAAAAAACGTAAACGAAAAAAAGTAAAAAAAAAATTAGTAATCCAAAATATAGGCCAATCAGGACAGGCTGATGCTGATATCTAAAGATCAGGCCAATATAATGAATAACAACATACAACAACATTTTATTTAAAAATATTTATTTATTATTAAATAAGTGTCTATATATATATATTTTTTTTTTTAACAATTTTCAAAAATCATGTTTTTTCAATTAATTTCAATCAAACTGCAGTTTACTTTAAGTAAAAACTAAAAAAAATGCACCTACCTAACACAATAAAACAATAAAAACATAATAAACATGATTTTTTGAAAATTAAAAGAAAAACAGTTTTTGCAAATAAACTTTTCATGTACATATATTTATATGCATGTATATTTGAATATATAAATAAATAATATTACTAAGATATTTATTGTTTTTTAGTCAGAATATAATTTGACTATTTTACACAAAATACTTTATAAGGTTTTATAATATGAAGATTAAATAATTTCAATTAATAAAATAATAATAATAAAATAATATATCTAATATATTTTACACATTATTTACCAAATTCAGTGAAATTTTTTTTTTTATTAAATTAAATAATTACATTATTTCTGTCAGCCAATCAGGCACAAGGCAATGCAGTTAAATGCTTAAAACAGCCAAATGTCAGCTGATAAACCAGTCTGAGCAAAATATATAGCATATTTTATACCCATCATATCCTTCTCCTGAAACAGCAAGGACAAGTTTGACCTGTTAAAATCTCCTGTAGTATCACTTACGGAAAATTAACCATGGTTTTATTATAGTAAAAATGTAATAACCATGTTTTTTTGGCAGATTGATTACCATTTGTATAACTACAGTTTTACTACAAATACCGTGGTTAAACTGGTTAGTGTAGCAAAACCGTGGTTCATTTAACTATGGTAGCCATGGCTTTTTGGTTTTATTTGTAGTATAACCATAGCTAATTTTCACAAGAGATGTCCTATATAGAAAACTCTCACTATGTTTCTTTGAAAAAAAAAAAAAAACAAGCAGGAGAACAAAGTTATTCACCTTTTATTCCTTTATTGAACAAAGTCTAGTCAAAAGCATTTTGAAAGTACTAAAAGAGTGCATTTCTTTTGTATTCTGTGTGTGTGAGAGCGAAGCAGAGCGAGAGAAAGAGACAGAGAGAGTTTCAACAGTTTTATAATGCATCTAATAGAGTGTGTCTGGTTGTACTTGGCAGTCGCTGTGGCAGCCCAGGAACTCATTGACCTCTCAGCTCATCTGCGTGGAGATGTGCTAAGTCTGAGGAGCTTCGCTTAAACACCGCCGGCTGCCTGCAAATGAAACACACGGCACAGTTTCAGCAACAATCGCTCATATACATCATTTAAAATGACTCTGCGGTATTTCAATTCGAGCCGAAACCACACATTTACCATCTTATTAGAGGGTTTTAGAGATTGGCGCTCGACTCATCTGTGGTAAACCTACATATCGGCCATAAATAACGGCTACATTTCCATATGAGGCACAATATGCACAGTTTTTGCGAACAGAGAAAACGACGGTAAACATTCCATGAAAATACCCCTACAATTATAGTGAAGTTAAAGCTCGGTATATGAGGTTTTCCTGCATCGGAGGATTATTTAGTCTGTTTCAAGAAAACATGTCAGCAAAATGTGACCTGGTGGCTGAGAAAGTGCAGACAAACTTAATCATAGGATATCATGTATTCAAATCAAATAGTGTCCGCGCACGTCGTGTGTCTGCTCAGTAGCTCACGGCGGGCTGGCCGACGTGAGGGTTGCCAGACTGCTGAGAGAACGTGACCTTGGTGGTGCCGATACAAATAACGCCACAGTGCACCTCGTTGTCGCTTGCGGACTGAAATATGGGTGCACGGGGATTGGGTTGTCATGGCAACACAGACAAAGCAATGCAGTAGAGGGCGCCAGGGAGACCCGAACAGGGTTGAAGAGGGACAATGGGAGATTTGGAGCCAGAATATCATTTGCATCAGTTACAGACTGGATCCAAATGACGACACTAAAGTGAATCTCACAGGCGCTAATGGCTGTCTGGCAGCGCGTGGTTAAAATTAGGCAAAAAAGATCATAAAATATTGATTTGCCCTGCAACAGCACATTTTCAAGAGGTTATTACTGTTGTGCAAGAAATTGAAGTGAGAAAATGAAATGAAAATGTTGTCATCTATATGCAGCGTATTGAAATGGAGGGTGAAAGCGATGGCGGCGCCGCTCGCAGAGATGGAGTGAGTTTTCAGGTGACTGTCTGGACGCCTGCCGCAGTGTCTGAAAAACCCAGACATCAGCCAACTCTGATCACCCCCCAAGTGTGTGCTTGCAAATACGTGTGTGTGTGATAGAAAAGATGGATAGAAAGAGCTGCCACCAAAGCAACTGTCGTGTCCTCACTTGACTCTCATTTAGCAAATGGAGACAATAGCTTCGACCTCAAGCATCTTTCTTGCAATATCTGTCAAGATGTTCAGTCACTTTGAGGCCTTCCTTGACCTCCATGGGAGTACATATTTAATGCATCACTTAAATTGGGTAGAAATCGTGCCAGCGCTGCACTATAGAAATTACCGCAATTCATGACTCATGCTGTTACTGCTCTTGGTGGTAAATCACTGTAAAAGTCCACAATCAAAGATTTTATTCAATTTGTAATTCCAAATAAATCAGATTGTGATTTTCCAAGAAAAAAGCCCATCATGCCTCATGATTTACTGCCAATTTCTGCCACAATTTAATTTGTGATTTTCACAGTACATAGAAAAGAGCCTACTATACAGTTTCATAAATCACTCACCATCGTATTACCAATATCCAGCAAGCTGTAAACCATCAAGTTAGATGTTTTCCATTTTGAAACCCTCACTATCCCTCTGAATAGAAACCCAGAAGTACACAACTCCAAAGTTAAAAGAATAGTTCACCCAAAAATGAAAATTCTTTAAATAGTTACTCACCCTCATTTCGTTCCAAACCTGTAAGACCTTTGTTCGTCTTCAGAGCACAAAATAAGATATTTCTGATGAAATTTGAGCTTAGACAGCATCACAACTGACACGTTCAAGGCCCAGAAAAGTAGCAAGTGTCCATGAGACATCAGTGGCTCAACCGTAATGGAAAGAAAACAAAAAGAACAACTTTATTTAACGATTTCTTCTCTTCCGGGTCAGTCTCTGCCGAGTTCTATGACGCAAAGTCGTTATTTTGGTTTTCTTTGCACACAAGTAGTCTTCTCGTAGCTTCGTTACATTACGGTTGAACCACTGACGTCACATCGACTATTTTATCAATGTCCTTACTACCTTTCTGGGCCTTGAATGTATCAGTTTTGTTGCTGTCTATACAGAGTCAGAAAGCTCTCGGATTTCATTAAATACATCTTAATTTGTGTCCCGAAGATGAATGAAGGTTGTACAGGTTTGGAACAACATTTTTGGGTGAACTAACTCTTTAAGTCATCTTTCCAATGTCTTATTTGACTGACGCACAGCGAATGGTTTTTAGTGGGCATGCGCATGTGGCTGAGACTAGTGGCTTCGGGCTTACTGTGCCATGCCTGACTGTTTAGTATTCATGGTGGATGACTATCTCGCTACTGTTGCTGAGGGCTCTGTGGAGCAAGCACCTATTAGCTGGAAAACTGCCACGGCTTGGAGAGAAGTTTAATAAATATATAAAAGCCATACAGTGCGTAATTGGATGGTTAGCGTCAGAGGACAATCAATTTTGTTGAGGTTGCATTTTTTAGGCGGTCCTCTTTTCTTCTCAAACCGCGGATTTAAAAATAATGACAAAGATGGAGCAAGAGTCAATCTGAGTGATGTAATCGAATATAATGCTTAGTGTGTATATATTTCTTTTTCTTATTAATAGTAAAATCTTTCTCAGCCAGTGGCTTTATAATTACACATCCGCCATAAATGTAGGCTAATGCAAATGGAAAAGCAGGTACTGGGATAGAGAATTATTAATATGAATTCAATATGAAGCAGGCAGGCAAGCATACCGAACTGTCTGCAGAATTATGCTATTAATCCATAAATGGTTTGAAGACTCGCTTACAGCTGTCATAAACCCAGCAATGACATCTCGAAGCAAAGCAATTATCCTCAGACCTGGAGTCTGATTGGAAACTCTATCGACGAGTAAAATATTTGAGTGACGGTAATAAATCCCGCCTGCTTCTTAGATAAAAAAATACATTCCTAATCCTCCTTCATTGTTCACAGACATTACATGGACAGTAATGGAATATACTGACCTTTTCCACCTTTTATTTCCATTGTACATCTTGCCTCAGTGATAATTCCATAATAAAGGAGCCAATCTGCTTTTAATTAATCTGCCAGAGAACTTCTTCGAAAAATTATTGAAAGCAGAATTTGCCCTCCCTACACTCTCGACAATCTCTGTCTCTGCCAATATACTGTAATAGTAACCATATGCCCAGCAGGAAGCAAACCAAATGCATTACCTACATATTAAATTCCCAGTAAATTCTCCTTTTGATACGCCTTTTAATGCATTAGCTGTGCTTGTGAAACAGCCACAAGATACATCTCGGTTTACCGAAACTACATGTAAGGAACATGTACATTAGGCTGTATTTAATTAGACTTTTACTATAGTATTGTAATACATTTATGCCCCTGTCTGAGAACTTGTTAGATGGAAAACCACCTAATCAGACACCTTAGCTGCCAGATGTGTGGTATTTTCTCAGTTTACAAACCGGTTGTGCCTCAAGGTGATTGAAGTGTGTGAAATGTTACATTAAGTTATATCACGTCAAGTTTAGAGCTTAAAATACAGAAATAGCCTGTGGGATATTCACACTTGTATACACACACTTAAACCCTGGGTTAATGTAATCCCACATTAACTTGTTTTACGTTTCACACTGTGCTTACTTTACTCTTGACCAGTTGTTTATTTTTCAGTTGTTGTTTGCAAAATCATAAAATAAACAACAATAATTTGTGACAAGGGCAGCACGTGAACCTGTGGAACTTGTGTTCGTCTGTGGAAATGCCACATAAACTGCTAGAAAATGTTGTTAAAATATATAAAATACAAGAATATACATATTTTCTCCTCAGAAGCTAAAAGTCAACACAGTGTGTTAAAGTTTCTGCAACTGTTTAAAGTTCATGAATATTTAATGAGGTAAGCAGTGAAGCAATTTATGATAGTTTGTGTGACAATAAATAAACAATTAGAGGGTTAGCATCACAAAATCCCAGTTAACCCTGATATAACCCGGGGTTAACAGCCGTGCCAACTCTCTTTCACACACAGAAGTGTGAAACACTTCACCCAGGGTTAAAAGTGGTGTTACCTGGGATTTAAAGGCTTGCCCAGGGATAAGTGCATTGTGAAAAGCCCATATATATAACACAATATGATTAGTATGTGCTAAGTAGACAAACAGACTGTTGCGCAAGCTTGTTTGACTTTGTGAGAGAACATTTTTTTGCAGAGGTGCTAAAGCCCTCCACCTGTCTCCCAAGCTCCTGACCCGTGATTTTAAAAAGCAGAACTCACGAGTTAGGGTCTCAGGGAACAGGAGGAGGGCAGCCATAACCAGCTAAGCCTATCTATTTCTTTCATCACAGCTGAACTCAGCAGCTCCTACACTGCCAAAAGTTTGTGTCTGGCAGCATCACTGCGAAAAAAAAAAAACATTAGGAGGGAAAATTTCCCCTGCCATTATTAATCGCACAAGCAAGTAAAATACAAAGACGTTTGCGCTAATACGCTCGAGATCGAGGACAAAATAACAATAGGATGACGGGGCGGAAAAGAAGAATGTAACGGCAAAGAGCTGTATGACAACTTGTGAGACTTGTTTCCTCTTTTTCGAATTGGACTTTCGATAGACAAATGCCCTCTGCTCTGCAGTCTTTGTGTGTGGAGAGGAAACACATCCCCTCCCCACCTCCATCTCAGAGCCAGACGGTCAGTCCTTCCTCTTTGTTGTCTTCCATAAGTCATGACAGACTTGCAATCCCGCAGACACCCAGCAGAGACTCAAGGTGCCTCGTCCACATCACAGGTAGGACAAAGCGACCTTGCGTCGCAGTTACATACATCAGACAACAGAAAAATCCCCAGCGAAAGTCCACGACGCTTTCAAATAGGACACTCAAACCCGATTGCGATTACGGGCACGCACCAAACCGCCTCAAGACAAAGCTGTCAGTCGGTTATATGGAGGTGCGACTAGTTGGCAACTACATACAGATGTGGCAAACATCCGAACGGCGAACCCCACCCCCTCTTTTACCTCTGCCGCCACTATTCGGTACGCTTAATGAAATCTCTCCCATCTGTGGTGGCAATTCAGTCGCTCGCCCCAGCCAAAACATGAGTGATGTTATTCCCCTCACCTCTCCCGGCTCCTCCCCCATTATCCTCCCGCCCCCCACACCTCTGGCCCCTGTCCTCCCCCTGGGGGGAATGGACTGAGGTGATGCTCCCGGGAATGAGTAGATTATTATCGACGTTCACAATTTACCTCTGGCTTTCGGAGCAAACGAGACGCCATGGCTGCCAGCATCCTTCTCTGAAGAAGAGAAAAAATCAGATTTGGAGGTGAAGAAGAGAGAAGCCGGGTGCTGAATCAGACGCAGACTGGTCTTAGGAGGGGGCGGGGGGCGGACTGGAAGGCGCAGGTTATTCCCGCCCCGGCGTTCGCTGCCATTGGCTTGTGGGAGGCATCCATCACCCTGTCCCGCAGTGGCAGGAGGCTGCGGCGCATGAGTGAGGCGACCGCTTCTCTTCAGGCACAAGGCAAATGGCCGGTGGCAGAAAAGTGAAGCTGAAGATCCAAAGACCTCACGAACTCGATATCTTCCCGACAGCCGACCGCGTCCCAGCTCCGGGGACGCTAACCTTAATTGACCGAGGCGAGCAATAAACCTATTCTGCGGTCATATTCTTTGAGAAATTAACTATTAAGCAATCATTTACACCACTGCTGATAGTCTATTCCTAATGACTGATTCATCATTAAGTATGTCTAACATTATAGCGCAAACATTGAAAATGGCAGTTAGGGTGCATGTAATGATATAATGACTTGCAGAGCAGCCTATCCTGTGGTTCAGTTCATTCCCCGATTCATTAACACTCCTGCCCTATGCAGGCATCCTCAGAGGAGCGCAGTGCTCTGAATGTCAGAATATAATCTCCACTGCACCACAAGGAGTGCAGCCATTTCTACAGCAACACATAATTCAAGTCCAAGTCCACTTGGACTCCAGACTGCAGACGCTGGAGACTCTACAGGGCCAAGGGACTTTTAAAGCAAATGAAATCAATGCGGGCCCTAAACTAGTGCCTGTAATCAATCAACTCTATTACAGCCTTTGCCTCGGTGTCTGGACACTGCTGACCCCCACTTTCACCTTTGGACATTAAGGATGCAGTGAATACATTTCCAGCCCCACAAAGCTTGTTAGTCCTTTGCGGCTCTGCAGTGGCCCTTCATTATAGGGACATACAAAACCATTAAATTAATGTACTCTTTAAACACTGTGCAATATCAGGATTAGTTCACTTCCAGAATTTTCTAAAAATTTTACTCACCCCAGTGTCATTCAAAATGGTGAAGTCTTTCTTTCTTCAGTCGAAAAGAAATTAAACAGAAAAATTCCAGGATCTTTCTCCATTTAGTGGATTTTAATGGGAGCCCAAATTGCAGGTCCAAACTGCAGTTTCAATGCAGCTTCAAAAGGCTCCACACGATATTCTTCCAGTCGAAGAATAAGGGTCTTATCTAGCAAAAGATTGGTCATTTTCTAAAATAATTATGTACTTCTTAACCACAAATGGTTGTTGGTGATGTGCATGCATGACTTAATGTATAACGTAGTCATGTTGAAAAGGTTAAGCGAGGTTAGTTCTTCCTCTGTGTACTCCCGTTCGAAAAGGTAGTGTAGGGCAAAAAATCTAATTTTCTTCTCTAACTTCAAAATCATCCAACACTGTTGTTTTTTGTACAGAACATTTGACTTTCTTTGCACGTTCACTTTGTAAACACTGGGTTGGTACTTCCCTCTATATCACGCGTGACCTTTCCAACGTGACTACGTAATGTATAAGGTCGAGATAAGCATTTATGGATAAAACATATACATTTTTATTTTTTTTAGAAAATGGCCAATGGTTTCGCTAGATAAAATCCTTATCGTGTAGAGCCCTTTGAAGCTGCACTGAAACTGGAATTTGGACCTTCAACCCATTGGCTCCCATTGAAGCCCACTATATGAAGCAAAATACTGAAATGTTTTCCTCAAAAAGACATGAACATCTTGGATGATACAGGAGTGAGTAAAAATTGCTTCCTAGTTAAAAATGAGTCATTTAATTTCCTTTAATTCAAATTGTAATTGAAATTCTGTACCCTGTTTGCTACCGATTTAAATGTAAATTTAAAAGGCATTCTCAATTCAAATCAAAATGGACTCTACTAAGATTTCTTCTCTGCTTTGCTGCAAAAGTTGAGGTTGACTGTAATGGCCAACAGTGTAGAGTGTGCAAACATTAATAACTATCATGTCTTGTCACACCAAATGACAGCCTACTCTATCGATGCTGCCCATGCCCCTTGCGCTCAATGCCATTGATTTCTCTTAGGGGTCAAAGGGCAAGCCAGCATTGATCCACGAGACTCTCTGACAGCACCAAAAGGCCCAGCTCCAGACAAATCGATGACACCTCAGCGCACCACGTATACATTATGGTTATTTACTGGACATGAAGCAAAAGCAAGCTTTATCACTTGTCTGTCAGGTACGGCAGAGCTAAGCAAAATTCATATTGGAGCTTCAAAGAAAACCCGTCGGGCTCATGGGTGAACATATGAGTAACAAAATTCCCCTCATGGAAACTTGTTTGGTTGCCATTGAAATTACGAGCGAAGGTCAAGTGCTTTCTTGCGGTTTTAACAAGACAAATGGACTGAGATGTCGACAAATACAGAATCAATTCTGTTCACCCTGTAGTCGAAATATGAGTCTCGTTCTAGTGCAGCATTCACCAAAGATAGATGCATGAAATGAACTGTAAAAACAGAGACATACAGGAAACTAACAATAAGCCTTGGTTTTGAAAGTATTTGTGAGAGATAAAAGATTCCATTTCGGAATATTTTATCGATTTCAGCTGTGATTGAAGCGATTGACTGCAGCTTTGCTTCTGACAGACATAATCCTCGATGACTGGCAAGGTTATGCATGAATCTTTAATTCCATTCAATACTAGTGAAAGGATATATAGAAGTCCATCTCTCAGACACACACTCAAATGCTCATTCCAAATGAAAATGCATTACATCACAGTCCTTCATTTGCCTTGCTATTCTTTTAGTTTAGTTTTGGTGTGCTGATCGGTGGCTTGTGAGCTCCAAGGAAAGCTAGAAGGTTGTACAGTTAACTCCCAGGGCAAAATTCTAAACCATACAACCTACTACCTCAACCTGGATGCACACAGTCTCAGTTGCTGTAGAAGTTGTTTACATAAACGTCAATCGATAATAAATTACAATAGACAAGTCTGAGCAACTTCGATGCCTGGCAAGCAAGGAAAAGAGGGCAATAGGTACAGAAAGTGCAAAAGCAGGTTGGCCTACATGTTGGACGATTTTCTACCACAGAGACAGAGACCCATAGAAACGAGCTTGTGCCTTCAAACTTATCACAAGATCGGATCTACGGGTTAATGACAAGTGGCTGCTCATTTGATCAAGGGTTTGGAAAAACACTGCAGTGATTGTTCTACAACCCTACTACTTAGAGACATAAAGTTTTATGATAATATCTGGCACATTAATGTATGACCTCCACATAGCTCTGCATTGCAAACAAATTTTTCCTTTAATTTGGGCCTGCAATGTAAACATGCAACATAATGCAGAGAAATATCGGTTATGATAAATATCGTTATGGTACATATCGTGCATTCCTAACTTGTACAAACTGATGAAAATAAACTCAACCTTCAATCCTGTAACTGCAAAGCAGTTATGATGGTTGAGGTTGGGGAGTTTGTTTGATGCAAAAGCTCAACTTTGTTCACAGAAATGGCTTCAGTGGGAAAAAAAGAAGTAGGTAGCTCAAGAGATCATGTTCCCCTCTAAAATCTTTGACAAGTTCGGTGATTGATAACACAGAACTCTTGCCTAGTCCAAAACCTCAACAGCCTTTCCCACTCATGAGTCACTGAGGTAATCTTGCTTTTCAAAAATGATTCCAGAAATTCAAATACCGGCACGCCCTGGGCTGTCAAATTCAGTTCTGTGAGAAAAAGAGTTGATCTCTCTTGCAAAGCTGAGAACTGCATCTTAGCATTACTTTCAGTACCCTAACTAAACCACAGTTAGCTACTAGCCCTAAACATCAAACAGCATTGTAATGACAGTCTAAAGACTGACTAAGTACAGTATCAGTTTCATTACCTCTTGACCTCTCGCTTGACTGACAGCTTTTGTAGAGCCATCATTGTATGGGCTCACAGTGGTAGACAATGTTGGGCTTGGAGTGAGAAATTTACAACCACCATCTGAGCTCTTTACTGTTTTCCATAACAAAACATGATGAACCGAAAACATCTTCCACTGAAACGGCCATGTAAGGTCAAACATGGCTCTTTGATTTTGTGGTCAGCTTCCAAGTTTAACCATGCCCATAAGCTGGTTCACATTACCAGTAAATTTAAATGGAGCACGGTGAATAGGAACCAAGCTATGAAGCTTGCAAATAAAGAATGTGGGCACATCAGAATATACCGGTCATAAAATAACATTTCATGCTCCCCATGCCAAAGAAAAACTCAGGTATTATTAATAGTCAACACGTATATATCTATAAGAGGGTACAAGAAGATCTTGTCCCCTTTAAAAATGAGGATGCTTTGATAATTCTTCGGTGAGAGTAGCATTTTACAGTTTTGAGAGTTAAAAACACAGTTCACACCATGTTAGTTTCTTTCTTCTTGAGAACACAATTACAGTTAAAGTGAGTGGAGACCAGGGGCTGTCAAGATCCAAAAAAGACAGCATGTTTGATAAAAGTACCATTATTTTTAGTTCTGTGTGAGGAACACCAGCATTTGTGTCAAACATTAGAGCAGGGGAAGCGTGATAAAATGAATGCCTTGAAAGCAATGAAAGTTGTGTAGAAAAAAAGGCAATTTAAGTCATTATGAATGAATGAATGAATATGATTAAAGGATTAATATGATTAAAGGATTAGTTCAGTTCCAGAATACAAATTTCCTGATAATTTACTCACCCATATGTCATCAAAGATGTCAAAAAGAAATTAAGGTTTTTGAATAAAACATTCCAGGATGTTTCTCCATATAGTGGACTTCAGTGGGGATCAACAGGTTGAAGATCTAAAATGCAGTTTCACGGCAGCTTCAAAGGGCTCCACATGATCCCAGGCGAGAAATAAATGTCTTATCTAGCAAAACGATTGGTCATTTTCTAAAAGAAAATTAAATTCATATACTTTTTAACCACACGTTCTTCATCTATGTACTTGGGTTCAGAAAGGTAGGGTAGGACAAAAACTCCATCTCATTTTCTCCTCCAACTTCAAAATCGTCCAACATTGTTGATTTACCCTTTTTTGTAAAGGGTGTTTGACTTTCTTTGCATGTTTGCTTTGTAAACACTGGGCCGCATGACCTTTCAAGTTTGACTACGTAATGCGTGAAGACGAGCTAGTGCAGGATGAGCATTTGTGGTTAAAAAGTATATAAGTTACCGAATTTACCGATCTTTTCACTAGATGAGACCCTTTTTCCTCGGCTGGGATCGTGTAGAGCCCTTTGAAGCTGCATTGAAACTGCAATTTGGACCTTCAACCCACTATATGGAGAAAAGAGAAAAATCCTGGAATGTTTTCCTCAAAAACATTAATTTCATTTCGATCGAAGAAATAAAGACATGAACATCTTGGATGACATGGGGTAAGTACATTTTCAGGAAATTATTATTCTGGAACTGAACTAATTCTTTAATTTGTGGCATTTTCCTCACTCAAAGCTAGCGTATGGCTTCAGAAGACTTGGAACACTTGTCAAGCTCAAAAAATGGCTAAAAGCTCCATAAAATGGGCCAATTTTTGTCATTTTTAGAGCTGGAAAGCCTCTGGTCACCATTTATTTTTATTACATGGAAATGAACAACATGGATATTTTGCTAAACAACTTTCTTTTGTGTCACACATAATTACATTACACTTGGAATGACATGGAATAATGGCAGAATTTCATAGTTGGGTAAACTAATCTTTCGAACTGTACTGTGCATAAAAGTTTATTTCGCCTCGCCAGTTCCATTCCTTGTAAACATAAAGATTAGTCTAGAATATGACAAATCCTAGTTCATCTATGAAGAACATTTCCATGTATTATAAATTCCATCCCTTGGTGGATTGAATGGAAACCTAGACTGATCGATTAGTTTTCTGCTGAGCATTAATGAAAGTAATGAAAGCAAGGACAGATAGGGATTGCTGTGGCAGTTTATCTGAAAAAGCGAGGTATTTTTGGCTACAGGCTGACTGTTTGTGCACACGTGAAGTGAACTCAATGGTGCCATTAGTCTTAAACAAGCAAATGCGAGCAGCAGCTGAGTGGGGCCCCTCACGTGCCATTTGGCTACAAGGCAGTGTTACATGCGTCGAGGAGTCACTCGGTTCATAGCAATTACTCAAACATATGACAGGACTCATGACTCACACACTGCACCGCATTTTGCTGAGTGAAAACAAGACTCTGGTCTGAATCTTATTAAAGTCACAGAGAAAACTCTGACAGATCCACCACACTTCTCACTGCAACTCTCCAGACCTGACCTAAAAAGGTTTGCAAAGAGAGCCCTTGCCATAATGCGATTTAATTCTCCAGCTGTTTGGAGAAAATATTTTCTGAAAGCTGGAAAGCTGGAAAAAGCCTGTTCTTTCAATTATTTAATTAAAGCTCTTTAGCATTAATGGAGGTTACTTATGATCCATAGTGGTCAATATCTACTTAGTATTTCACCAGCAGTGTGCATTTGGCCTTCACCTGTCACATCAAAACTTGTTTTATTGAATATTCCTTTTCGCCAACTTGTAAATAATTCATCAAAAAAGTGAAGATCAACTAATTGAATCATTATAAAATAGATGAGGCCAAAAAATGATGACAAAAACAGGTTTGAAATTTAGCCAGCCACAATGAGCCAAACCACTCTAACTTAAGACAAATTGTGGAGTTTGGTTATGGGTAATGTTTCTCTATAATAATTCACAGGCAATTTTAACAGCGTCATGCACCTGTGTGTGGTTGTCCTGGAGGAACTTGTGGCCTGCGGCACACAAAGACCACTGACAAACGGTGCACTTTTCCAGATGTAGAGATGTCAAAGAGCAAATCCCTCTTTTGCTTGATAAATAGTCAAATCTAAACCCAGACTCGATGTACAGCAACAGGAGGTAGATATCCATGACAAGCTTATAGGGGTTGGAAACAATTACCGGAACTGAACTCAGTCCGCTTCTTTGTAAGGAATCAAAAACCAGAGTAGTTTGACTCCTGAACAATTGACTCTTATGAGCAGATTCTTTTTAATGCATCAAACACAATCAGCTCATAAGTAACTGTGAGACTTTAGGGGTGTTTCCACCAAGTAAGCAAGGGAGGCACTGCCTCCTCAAAAAAACTGTTACAAAATATATCATTAAAAAGTATTTAAATTACTCAGGTTTGAATTGGGAATGAATGGGGGAAAGTCACATGAGAGGAGCTATGTCTCCATAGCAATATGATTGGATATGACTGGTTATGTTCGGCTATGATTGGTTCATACGATAAACCCCGCCTCTTGTGTTTGTGCACATTCCATATTTGCAAAACAAACTGAATGAACTATATAATGGCGTTAATTGGAAGACTAATTTTAAATAGTAAGTAAACAACTCACACATTTACACTGTTAAAAACTATTTGTTGAGTCAACTTAAAATAATTTGTTACCTGGCTGCCTTTAAAATGTTTAAATTCAGTCAACTCAAAAAAGTTTGGTCAACTTGAAATGTTAAGCTGTATTAAGTGTTGATTCAACTTAAAGTTGAAACAAGCCCAGCTTTTAAGTTTAACAAACCAAATTTTTAGTTTAGTCAAGTGTTGATTCAACTTAAAGTTGAAACAAGCCCAGCTTTTAAATTTAACAAAGTTTTTAGTTTAGTCAACTCAAATATCTAAGTTGTAACTTATTTGAGTTGACTGAACTTAAAATTTTAAGGCAGCAGGGTAACAAATTATTTTAAGTTGACTCAACAAATTGTGTTTTTTTGTTTTGTTTTGTTTTTTACAGTGTAGATATAACCAGTCTGTAATCAGCTTGGTAAAATTTTAAAGTAAATCTCCACGTCTGTGACCAATATTTACAGAGCTTTGATGACCCGAAATATTCAAAAATAGTTAAAAGTTAACTATTAAAATGAATAGCTGAACATAAGTTCACAAATAAAATAAGCTGTTTAAATTGTTACTGCCTTGAGTTGTTATTTTGGAATATATGTAAAATTTTACAAAAAAAAAAAATAAATACTTTTTTGTAAAAAATTTTGTATTAGTAAAATTTAGTAGCAGTTTCTAAGTAAAATGGTTTCAAAGTTGTTTCACACACAATGAAAAAATGCCAAAATACTTTAAAATTCAGACCAATATACCTGTATTTCTTGTCTAACTACCCTTTACTCACCCATCCATCCATGTGTCAATTTTAAGCAATTATTGCTTTGATGGATGACTGGATGAGCAGAGGCTAGGAGCCTGAGGCGTGCAGGGAAAGGTCTTTTGTCAGCCCCTGTGGAAAGGGACCTGATAGTGCTAGTTCAAATCAAGTAGAGATTTGCTGGGAGAGGCGCCAAGAAAATGACTTTGTTTGACCCAGCTGCCAATCAATCTCCTCGCACAGTGCCAGACAAAACACGGTCAGTATTTTAGCGGGACTTGTTGGCGGCAGCTGCCGGATGATTGAGGGGAAAACGGGGGTCCTATTCGGGGGGACAGATACATGAAGCAGCAGCAAACACACGATCACCCCAGTGTCTGCGGATACGCGACTACAAAAAAGTAGGAAGCCTGCAGAAGTTACGTTTGGCCTGAGATTTATAAAAGCTGGTCAGAGAGATTTCCGTATTTATAATATAATTAGTTTGAGGTGTCATGGTCATGTTTGAAAACTTAAACGTTAATTGTTATACAAAGATAAACGTTTTTGTCATGTTCGTTTTGCTATTAGAACAACCTTGTATAAATATATACATATTCAGACAACTAAATCTAAACTGGTGATACACACAACACATACAGTCATCAGATTATCAGTAAGGCTGAGTTAATTTAATAAATAACAAATCCATTGTATTCCATCGATTGGTGAACATTTCACAGAAATTAGTACAAGTTTTCAAACCTGAGCTGGGCAGCTTAAAAATACATACCACAAAAGTGTTGAGGTCAATGTGATGGAAGTACATATTGATAATTTCTCACCATATAAAAGACTACTGCCAAGCACAACATCAGATGATTATGAAAAACATCAATACTTTATTAATGTCAAATGATCTAGGCTTGAAAATCACCATAAGCATCAATATGGCTAAATAAAGCTTTATTTTATGATCAATGCAAGCAAAAAGCTTGTGAAAGCATTCATTAGAATTCCCTTCAAAAAATCAAATGGCATTTCAGTTGAATTACTTTGTTAATTACTGTCCTTGTCTGCGGATAAACTATGCTTAGTGCTAATTGCTTACCATAGGCGTGTGTATGTTATCCATTAGAGGCAGAGTCCCAGTACAATGAGGATGGTGAAATGCAAATGAACAGATATGATACCAACTGCAGTCTGTACTGAAATTGTGGTCTTCTCCCGCTCCCTCTCCCTCTCGCACTCTCTCTCTTAGGTCTTTCGGTTCAAGCAGTATTGGTCTTCATCTTGAAATAATATAAATTTAATATAGAAAACTGACACTTTGTTTCTAAATATTTCAAGTTGTGTTGAAGTTGCAAAAGTCTGGAAATCTCATAAGTCTGAGTCAGACTGATGCTTACAACTCAATTTAAACAGCTGGCATGTAAAAATGAAAATTCCCTAATTTCATACAGTTACTATTTGCAATCCTTATTCCGGGAGCTGGAGATAGTCACATGATCCACTATCGATGTCTCATACACTGTAAAAAACAATTTGTTGAGTCAACTTAATATAATTTGTAACCTGGCTGCCTTAAAATTTTAAGTTCAGTCAACTCAAAAAAAGTTTATTCAACTTGAAATGTTAAATTATAGTATGTGACAACTTAGATATTTGAGTTGAATCAACTTAAAATTTAACTGCAGCTGGGTTACTTACCCATCTGTTAAGTTTAGCAAACACAAATATCTAAGTTGTTACTTAGTACAACTTAACATTTCAAGTTAACTAAAGTTATTTTAGTTGACTGAACTTAAAATTTTAAGGCAGTAGGGTAACAAATTATTTTAAGCTGACTCAACAAATTGTTTTTTATTTTTTACAGTGTATGAAACGATATCAAACACACTAGCCAAAACAAACTAAAACACAGCTGATCCAACAAGAATATTTGTAATATAAAAGCTTAAAACTGAAAACGTAAGTGATTCTTAGCTAGTTTTGATTGATGAATCATACTTTACAACAACACAAGATTTGTCTATCAAAAAGGTAACAAAAACTTTACAAAAGATCGGTAAAGTAACAAAAAATGTCATTAAAATGTATTCAGTGTTGGGTAAGTTACTTTGGAAATGTAATATGTTACAGATTACAAGTTACCCTATTTAATAAGTAGTGTAACTATTAAATTATTAGATTAATAAAGGAGAAGTCCACTTCCAAAACAAAGATTCACATATAATGTACTCACCCCCTTGTCATCCAAGGTGTTCATGTCTTTCTTTCTTCAGTCGTAAAGAAATTATGTTTTTTAAGGAAAACACTTCTGCGTTTTTCTCCATATAATGGACTGATATGGTGCCCCAATTTTGAACTTCCAAAATGCAGTTTAAATGCGGCTTCAAACAATCCCAAATGCGGTTGTAAACGATCCCAGCTGAGGAAGAAGGGTCTTATCTAGTGAAACGATCAGTTATTTTCATTTTAAAAATACAATTTAAATACTTTTTAATCTCAAACGCTCATCTTGCCTTTCTCTCCCTGAACTCTGTGTATTCTGACTCAAGACTCCAATCGTATTTTCTCCCTCAACTTCAAAAATCATTTCAAAATCATCCTACATCGCTCCAGAAGTTACGACCCCGTAGATCAAACACCCTTAACAAAAAAGGTAAAACAGCGATAAAGCAATAAATATATCGAAGTTGAAGGAGGAGAAAATGAGATGGGAGTTTTTCGACATACCTAACTGTCATGAATCGGAACAAAAACAGTCCAGGCAGAGTAAGACAAGACGAGCGTTTGGCATTAAAAAGTATATAAATTGTATTGTTATGCTAGATAAGACCCTTCTTTTTCATCTGGGATCGTTTACAACCGCATTTGGAAGTTCAAAATCAGGGCACCATATCAGTCCATTATAGAGAAAAATGCTGAAATGTTTTCCTCAAAAAACATAAATTCTTTATGACTGAAGAAAGAAAGACAAGAACATCTTGGATGACAAGAGGGTGAGTAAATTATTTATAAATTGTTGTTCTGGAAGTGGACTTCTCCTTTAAAGTAATGTTTGCATTTGATTAATTTTTTATTACTTTTCTAAATTTTACTAAACTGTTAATCATTTTCAAACATTTCAAGCAGGCAGGGTTAACCTTATAGTAGTACTAAACACTGATTACTGTCAGACTTTCAAAATCCTTCATCATTTGAATTAAGATTATAATAATTTGATTTTAAATCACAGCTACCCCAAAATCAGACTTTGGTACTTCTTTTTACTTTGAGATCATTCTGAGGGTAAATATTGATTTAAAATCATAATCATATAGTTTAATAGCTATGATGCTGTTTTTGAAATCCAATCTTTGCATAGGTTTTAACAGAATATACTGAAAAAAAAACAGTTAATTTAAAAATTACAGCACATACACAAGCTCAAATAGGAAATAAAACAGTTATCAAATAAACGTGTCCTATTCTGTGTCCTAAACTCAATCAATTCTGTATGTGTGTGAAAGTAATCATTTGTAACATTTTCATAAGTAACTGTAATTTAATTAACACTTCTTTTCTCAGTAACTGTAACTGATTACGGTTACATTTATTTTGTAATTAAATTATGCTTTGCGTTGCATGTAAATAGTTACTCCCCAACAATGAATGTATTATTATTAGCCTAAACTGCATAGGTCAAACAACATGCTAAATGACTAACATAAGCTGAATAGCAATATTCCGATCTGATTTGCATGAGACACCTCTAAAAACCAAAAACCATATAAGTCTAAACAGTGAAAAATAGTAGAGTGCACTGAACCTAAGGTCCTGCAGAACCACTTAAGAACCCAAGCTATGTGCTTACCAAGTTTCTAAAAAGTCGAATGACTCATGAACACCATTATCCCTTGGCCTCTAGATCCATTCAAGATCACAGCAGATGAAAATATCCATTCATTCAGATTCTGAGCAGCACAGGCTGTTATTGCCGCAGGCTGCTCTCACTTAAGAGCACCTTAGTGCGAGACTGCAATAAAGAATAACGACCACATTACCAAACGTGCTGGTGGCACCATCATAACAGCAGTGGTGAGCAAAAATGAGGACAGAAATAAAATGGTGAACCCCATTTTCGAAACCGCAGAAAACTCATTGAGCTTAGGACATTAGTGGAAACTGTAAATGCGTTCAGGAAACTCAGCCTCATATTTTGGACTCTGCCTGGACCACAAACACACACACTATATATTAAAGTATGCACCTTAATTCTCAGAACTCTGAAAGCGTTTACCACAGCACCGCAAGGGGTGAGACTAAAATGTCTTGCGGCATTAGTAAAGCATGGAACTTAAATGCCATTCAGAAGGTCACGAGAATGGGTTTTTAAAAATAAATGAAAAATAGGATCGGACCAGCCATGCATTGACTAGATCGACAACAACTGCTTTTGTGACCACGGTAGGGAAATAGCACAGAGTTAAATCCACCTCAGAAAATAAAAGAACAGTAACTAATCTTATTCTAATTCTAAATCTACTGTTCATATTCATTAAAGAATAGATTCTGAATATAACTTTCCTCTTTAAAATGTTTTGTTGATTTGTTCCTCTTTTCTATTTCATTGTTGCTTTTCTATTAAATTATTACCATTATACAGTATGCATAAAATTGACGTAATACTGTTTGATGCATTTTATGCAAAAAGAAACTTCCTATAACAGCTGATTATTTTTTACTATAATATCAGTTTGATTATTTTGATGGTACCCTGTAGTCACCTGTTGAGTAGTTACTCTGCAACTATGTCAACTAGCAACTAGCAGTCATAGGAGTATTAGTACTGTGTCTGCTAAATATGTGCTAACACTTTATTATAAGCAACTTTGCAAGTACATCAGAATTCTACCTACCCTAACCTTAACATAAGCCTACTAATACTCTGAAAGTTGCTTTTAGTCAACTACAGTCAACAAACTGAGGGGAGCATCAAAATAAAATGTAACCTAACATATAAACATTGCAATTTTTCGGTTGAAATTATTAACTAGCTCACATCAAAATTAATGTTAGCCTCACAGGGAACACTCAAATAACACTCCACACCTAACCGCTTAAAAGATGTAGTAAGATCTTAAATAAATCTTAAATAAACAATGTCAAGATATATAGCCCATTATAAATGTCAAATAAGATTTAATATGGTGTTCATTGTGTGTTATAAATAATCACAATCTTAAAAGTTATAACCACAAATGCGTAAGCATTATAATTGTATCATAATTGTTGTTATAATTATTTACAATATGATATAACATATTATAAGGTTTTTTATAATGCATTATGCATTTATTATAATGCCTTATAATGTATTATAAATATGGACTTCATAGAAAGTGTTACGAAAATATATATATATTTTGCATGATATATGTGACCCTGAACCACAAAACCAGTCATAAGGGTCATTTTTTTTAAAACTGAGATTTATACATCACCTGAAAACTGAATAAAGCTTTTCATTGATGTATGGTTTGTTAGGATATGACATTATTTGGCTTAGATAGAACTATTTGAAAATCTGGAATCTGAGGGTGCAAAAAAATCAAAATATTGAGAAAATCACCTTTAAATTTGTCCAAATGAAGTTCTTATGCATATTACTATTCAAAAATTAAGTTTTGATATATTTATGGTAGGAAATTTACAAAATATCTTCATGGAACATGATCTTTATTTAATAACCTAATGATTTTTGGCATAAAAGAAAAATCAATAATTTTGACCCATACCCATACAATATATTTTTGGCTATTGCTACAAATATACCCGTGCTACTTATGACTGGTTTTGTGGTCCAGGGTCACATATAATATTTACACTAGTTCTTATTCATGAGCAAAGTAAACGTTTCATGACTGTTAAAACTCACAGTTGCATTGCTTAGCATGTTAGAATCTGTGCACACCACAGTTTCTGTGGCAGGCAAAGACAGTGCAAAGTGAGATCCCTCAACACTACGACTAATGGAAACAGTAGAAATGCATCATAATGAAAGCTGGGGTCAAACGAGGGGAACGTTTCCTCAGGGGTGGAATCAAAACAAGGAGCCGCATGAAACGGAGACTCAGATTTCACTGCTGCACAGTTCGGTTGTGTGATACCACTCAGTGATACTATAATATTCATAATTACGGTAACACGTTGAGAAGGGAGTACGTTTTCCTCATATGATATGTGATCAATGCTTGTTACAAACAAACAAGATTCTGAAATTACAGTGCACTGAGATCATGAATTATATGGGAAAGGTGAATCTAAATATTTATCTTCTGCTTTCCGGTTCAAGTATTAGCTGAAATTGAGTGTGGAGTTTGATACATGCATTAAATTGCTTAAATTAAAAAATTGATATTTGCATTATAGTTTAAATGATTGTGTGTGGTTAAATGAGTTCCTAACAAACTAATTCCTAAAGCAACAAACCCTCAGAAATGAAATCAATCTCAGGTCAGGCTTAAGCTTTATTCTTTTCCTCCATTCCCTCCGGAGCAGACTCCAAAACTGAAATCACTCCAGGGAGACAGGGAATAAATGGTTATGATCCAGTTTTATGGAAAGCAAACCAAAGAAACTTGCAATCAAAATCAGAGCCGGCAGAACAAAGAGCAAGACTACAATAATAAATATTTGCCGAAACCTAATCAGAGTGCAGCAGAAAAGCAAACCTCGCCTAAATCATTTTCCAGGTCAAGTACACTACTCGAGGGCAGTGAATGCTCAACACCGGAGCTTTTTGTTTTGTACAACTAAACAAATCTGGGGTATTTTTGCATCGCTCACACAAGCAAACTTGCAGCTTCCACATATAAAAGAGCTCAAAATGTATGGAAAATATGCAAAAGCCAGAGTTAAATTAAGGCCAACTGTGGAGCATGTAGATTCCTGGTGTTTCCGACGTTCTACCCCTGCTGTGTTACATGGCCTCAACTCCTTTTGTGTAGGGTTAACCCGTTAAATCCCACCAAAGTGGCTATTCAGTGGAGTGCCATCCACCCCAGGGGTTATTGTGACTGGCCTTTGTTAAGAACAATAGACGTAAAGAGGATAAGACACCAGTAGCACTTCCTAACTTCCCCCAAAGTCTTCTCACTTTCTCTACACTGGTAGGGCAAGTGCCTGTAGCGATTGATCCCCCCTTTTCCTGTTTAATGTTAGGGAACTCGTTTGTTTGATCCCAAGTGCAGTGAAATTACATTAAATCGCCTGGCATTTTTCAAACAGTGTCTTTTAAATTTGTCTTTCTGTGGCTGATGTTTTAAGAAAAAATTTATCACAGCAGAAATGGATAAAAGCTGCCTGTCTAGAAGGAATTTATCATATTTAATAAACTCTGTACTTGCCTGGCCAGAGCCACAAATGAATGAAAACCATCAATGCAAGTCTAGAACCAAATCCAAAATAAAGAATCAAAATGCATTTCATGCTGGTAGCATCAAAATATTTTGAACCTTTTTAATTATCACAAAAAGGTTTTAATCGCTAATTTAAATCGGTGTGAAATGTATCACAAAAAATCACAGATTTAAAACAAGACAAGCCTTCGCTTTAATCATGGGTCACTGGTTAGAAAATATATTCTCGCTCTTGCCTCCCTCTAAGCAGGTGAACTGAGCTTGAGACTTTCCCACGATCCCTCAGTAAATCTCTCTTTGCTCTGCCCCTTTCCTCTGTCCCAGCCATCTGTCTATTTTTTAGAGTGCGTCTGGTAGAGCAAAGTGTCAGCTGCTGGGACGAGCCCAGCATTCCAAAACAGATTTCACCACAACATATCGGCAGAAATACAAATATTTTGATCCAAAAATTTAAAAAGTCAGAATACCTAAAAATCTCTCTTTCTTTTTGTCCGTCTCTCTTTTTAGAAAGAAGCCCGTGGCTTTGTGACAAGACCAAGAAAAGTGAATTCAGGAGGTAAGCGTGTTTTTCACAGTCTCTGTGCTTATTAAAAAAAAATTCAAAATCATCAAGGAAACAAATTTGACTAATTAAAATAGCATGTAACACATCCAACAAGAGGAACTTATCTTAAAAGTGAGGCAAAAGATTTAAGCTAACTGGTATAGCTGCATATTATATCAAATCTGCGACGAGCCCAAATACATTTGACATTCACGCTCATCTTAAAAGATTTTTGTTCGGCCCTTTTTTTACCTGTCCGAATAACGCCTCGTTTTAAAAAAAATTTAATAAATAATAACACAGCTATGTTACGCAGTCATGTGACATACAGTCGCCCTTCTATCCTCCATCATTTCTCCTTTCTCTGGTGCGCAGCCCGCGCACGTATCATTAAAAGAAGCGTGCGCCTGGTGCCGCGGCTCTCCTCCTGCGCTGCCATTCCCTCTAAACGTGTGACATTGGCTGGCTGAGAGCATGAGAACGGAGCCTTTTGAATAGCAGGATCCTCATACTTGGCTAGTAACCATGGAAGCAGATGCCTACTCTCTTTGCCCTCCTTACCTCCTTGCTCCCTCATTGAAAAGAGGGCACGCCTCGCTTTCTTCTTCCTGACCGAACTTGCCTGGCCCTCAAAGGGAGCGATTGAGCAGGTCACTGGTCTAGACTTGTTTGCATGGTCCACGGAACAGCCTTGAGGTAACCCTTGCTCCCCGTGCGTCGCACCGGCGCAGTCTGCAGGGGGGGACATCGGAGATGTGAATTTGAAAAGGAGCTCCGTCCGATTTTGCCTTTGTGCCTTTTCCCTCATCGATCGGCTGAATATCGAACCCTCTGTCTGTGCATGTGTGAAACGGATAGCTTAGTAAGCATTTTTTCTAATCAAGCTCGCGTTGTGGGCCAACTCTCTCTCTTGCTCTCGAACCCTCCCTCTCTCTCTCTTCATTTCACTGTTTTTCTTTCTTCATTTCTCTCTCTCTCTTTCTCTTTTCCACTTTCTCTGTCTCTTAAACACTTCTCTACGCTTCTCTGTTTTGATTATCTGGGACATTTGGATAAGCATGTTGTGATGCCTCTTATCAATGTCATTTTTTATCTGTTATTGATCCTGAAGTGATTTTAGCTTTGCGTTACTCGTGGATTTGCATGCTGCTATACAACTGTTTGCTTTTTTAAATCTCAACTAGGATGACCACCAACCACAGAGGGACTTTTTAGACTGTTTAAACACAGAAATTGGCAAATGCACTATTTTTGTTTCCATTCCTTCTTAAAACATGCATGGATGGCAAATGGAAGACTTTCTTTTTAAAAAGAAAGAAAAACAAATATTTAATGTGAAACACTGATGTCTCATACGGTGAGTATAATTATGTTGTCATATATTACACTTAGTGTAACTGAATTTTTAAATCAACTCCATGGGGAATGAAAAAACCTTTTTTTCTGCTGTTTAATGTATCTACCTGAAACATTTCTGTTGCGTATGCTGCCATTAAAACTGTGAGTCTGAACTTATCTGTGCCTCTCGGCACTTGGACGTGTTGCAATTATTGTGGAATTACTGGGATTTCAGTGTGTACATAATGTGATTAATTTTGAGTATTTTTGAGTGCTGAATTTTGTCAAACATCACTGATTTATTATTAGACTAATGAATACAATGTATTCTAATATGTTTCTGTTCAGAAACAGAAAAAGACAAGAGGTAAAACACTTAAAATTATTTTTGAGATGCTAAATGTCATTTTTTAATGACATAAAATAAATAAAATCACTCTTAATTTATCGTATTGAAATGATTTATATATAGAATTGCCCCTATATATGAAAATTACATAGAAAAATGTAATATAAACACATCAATATATCATATAAATGATAGAAATACCAAAAGCATACTAAATAGCATGATAAACTTTTTTTTTGGAGAATACATGCCAACACAAATGTTGTCATGTAAAAGAAAAAGAATACGGCAAACATTAAAATTCAAAATACTGTATATTATGGTGCAATATTATTTCAGGTATATTAGACAATATTATTAGATTGTATTTAAGTAATATTAAAACATTTTTTAACTGTACATTTCTGGTTATAATCTTTTTTTGTGCTCAGTATTGTCTAGTGCTTAAAATATTTTACAAAAATGATTATTAAATACTTACTTTAAAAATATCTTATACGCAAGACTCATTAAATGAGCTGGAAAAAAATGATTTACTAAAATATATTCTAATTCAAAATATTTGAATATAAGTGTTACTTAAAAGATTAATTAAAAAAAAAAAGAAGAAGAATCCCTTATATTTATTTACATAAATTACAACTTTATGTTCCATGCTGTTTCATAAAAAAGGAATCGTTTTGTATCTTATCAACCATTGTGAACATTTGTTCTTTGTCTGCTCAATTAAGTTTCGGTGAAGGATTGAGAATGCACCAAACTGGGTGTTTAAGGGTGCTGAAGAGGGGGATTTTTTTGGAGAAATTTGATTGGACGGAGCCCCACGCAGTGTACCACACGCGCCATGTCAGTAGCTGACGGTGAGGTCACAGAAAATGGAAGCTCAAGGTCTGAGTTCAGTCTGCAAATTACCCACTGTCTGATTCCATTTACTGCTTATTGTCATAAAAATGTAGGCTTTAAATAAACATCATTAAACAGTAATTGGAAAATTATTTCCAGTCTTTACATTTAGAACAGCTGCTCACAAGGCAAAGCATTTGTTCTAATTATGAAGCTTGGGAATTGATTTTCACTCAATCATTTAAAAAATGTTTTCATATATATATATATATATATATACATCATTATACAACTATAATGCAAAATTCAGCCTTAGAACAGAATGTTGTAATAAAGCCAAATCCATCAAAACGTGGTGATGTAAATTTGTAGACTCTGTATGAGAAAATAGCATTATTTCTTTAAATGTATATATGGAAAGAGAGAGAGACAATTACATATTTTGTCTTTCAAAATTGTTTTAAGAAAAGGTCTGAACAGCGTTTGATTTATCTAAAACAGTGATTCATAATCAAATCTCATACACACATTTAATTTAAAGAGAGAAATGTAACTTTAACAAAAAAATTGCCAATGCCAATGCAATAAACACACTTCAGACAATATCTCATCAGCTCATCTCCCAGCCAATGACTTTCACCGTAATGCAATTATATCACTTGCGGTATGCGTTAAACGGCCGTGTCCGAAAGTGTCATTTGTGATGTACATCTTAGTGTTTTGACTTTGAGACAGCCGTTCAATATGTTCTTTTGGCTCGCTCGAATGTGTGACTCACAATAGACAATGAAGCCAAGACCAGCTGTGATTTTCTGTTGAGCTCACTCTATGCATTATTTATAGTCACATCAGTAGATTAGGCAGAAAGCTTGACCCTACCGCATGACATTGTCTCCAGCCCATTCGCGTTCTGGACACAGCTAACAAACGCTAACCCCGTCTATCTGCCTGTAATCCGACTGCTTTTCCATCCTCATAATGCATTTTAATAGAGCCGAGTCTCAGTCGCACTTTCCACACACACATTTTTATAGAAACTGCCAAACAACTTGATCCTGATTTCGTTTTTTTGTGGATTGTGCCTCAATTACCCTGTCGCTCTTAAAACAAATAAGAAGTCCAGCAGATCCCCCCCCCCCCGGTACACAACATAAAAAGATCCCCTTTGCATTACACAAGCTGACAAAACACCATTATCTGTTTAATTGCCTGAGAACGGTTAAATACCCTCTATTTACATGACAAGATGCAGCTTGTTGTGAAGTGTGACACAAACGAGTCAATACACAAAAGATGACGGCGGTCACCACCGCCCCTGCACCCCCCCAAAGGCAGGAGTCCGACTCATGAATGACAGTGCTGCAACAAGGCACCCTGAGCAAACACAAACACACACAAAACCTAATTGCTTTTTAAACAGGTTAATGGTGCTTTAGCATTAAATCCCAGCATTCAAAGACAGAAGCACACTTCACTGTATAGATGTTAAAGAAACAACCACAGAAGTGTCATTGTGGCAGTTACTATGTGTGTGTATGTTAAAATGGTAACACTTTTTTTAAAGCCTTTATGTATAATGCATTAAAAAGGTAGTTTTAATGCAATAATTATGCCTTGTAATGCACCTTATTCATGAATAATTATAACCACAGTTAACAATTCATTGTTACACTATGCATTTTAAATTCAGTTATAATTATTTAAAACAAGACATGATGTATTACAATACACATTATGAATTATTATATACCAGTCAATAACCCTTTATTATACATTATACATAAAGTGTTTATGTTTTCACATATTTTATTTTTATTTATTCATTTTTTAATGAAACAATGTGGATACATATCTTAGATTTTGAAATATTTTTATGTTATATAGGCCCATACATTTTATATACATTTTGAACAATTTATGTAAATAGAAAAGGATGAATACAAAATTTTTAAATGTTAAATTTCTTATGTTTTCACATGTTTTATTTATTTAATATAAATAAATATATGACAATATAAACATTTTATTCATTTTTTATGACAAAATATGGATTCAAATTTTAAGATTTTGAAATATGTTTATATTATATATACATTTTGAATTTATGGAAATAGAAAAGAATGAATACAAATGCAAAACTTATAAAGTACTGATGTACAAATAAACAATATTTTTGTGTTTATATTGTAAAAACATGTATAAAATTTGTATATCTTACATGTCCACATTTTAATATCATATATACTATTTATATATGTTTTTTGTAATTAATAGAAATATAAAAAACAATACAAATACGAAATATATAAAGTGCAGATGCACAAATACATTCCAAATAATTCAACATATTCCATAATTAATTAAACATAAATCTTTTTAACATACTAGTGCATTATATAAAGGCTTTAAGGTTCTCAAAATTTTAAATATTAAATTTCTTTATGTTTTCACGTTTAAATAAATATATATAAAACAAACATTTTATGCATTTTTTATGACAAAATATGGATACAAATTTTAGATTTTCAAATATGTTTATATTATATATACATTTTGAATTTATGGAAATCGAAAAGAATGAATACAAATACAACATACATAAAGAACAGATGCACAAATAAACAATATTCTAGTGTTTATATCGTAAAAATATGTATAAAAGTATATAAATATAAAATCTGTAATTTTTATATAATATATGTAATTTAATTTGTAATTTATAGAAATATAAAAAAAAATAATACAAATACAAAATATATAAAGTGCAGATGCACAAATGAACTGTAAATTTCGGGTTATAATCAATATTTTACAAAAATGATTATTAAATAGTAAAAAACTATTTGTAAATAGTAACTTTAAAAATATCCTTTATGTAAGACTCATTAAATGAGCTGGAAAAATTATTTACTGAAATATATTCTATAACCCTTTATTTATATTGTAAAAATATGTATACAATTGTATATTTTATTATATATATATTATATTTCCACATTTTCCAATTTATAGAAATATAAAAAATCAACACAAATACAAAATATATAAAGTGCAGATGCACAAATAAATTGTAGATGTATCTAAACATATTCCAGAATGAATCAAACATAAAAGCTTTTTAGCATACTTCTATTTTTTGTACAAAAAATTCTACATTTAAATGTAAAAATCCAAATAAATTGGTTTGGTTATTTTGAGGGGTCAAAAATTCTGATATCACTAGAAAAAAAAATCTACTTTGTATTTTTAATTCATTACAATTAAATGTTTCATTACAAATAATTTCATACTGGGATATTTATATCAGGATATTGAGTAAAAAATAACTACAGCAACACAAATGTAAGAATTCATTCTTATTTGCCTTGGATTTGATGACAGCAAGTTAACAGCAAGTATGATTTGAATTTGCTTAGTTGATTAATGATTTTTACATTTTAAATATTGCTTTTTCATCCCACATCATGTTGTTTATTTTTTTAAATCCTGAAACTGTTAAAAAAAAAAAGAATTACAGATTTTCAATGTGGACATTTGAACCCTAATATATGATTATTGATCTTAGATGAGAATAAAACATTGGAGAGAGAGTTTGAGCAGAGGACGAATGACCCGAAGGCAGGGTGACTTGGAGAAAATGCTGGTATCACACTGCGCGAAAAAAAAGCGAGAGGGAGAGAGATGGGGTTCATTCTGTCTTTTCTCCCTCTCTCTCTCTCCCTTTCTCCTGCTGCCTTTGTGTGCCGTGCAGGAATGTGCTTGCTTTTCATTTCTTTCTTTGTGTCTGCCCCTCAGGCCCTAGCAGGCAGTGTCTTATGCCACAGCAGGGTCATGGCAAACACAGAGACACATTCATGGCCACATCAAGTTTATGTGAGAATCTGGTCCTTCCTTGCCCCTCATTTCCATATGAATTGTTAATAAAATAGCAGTCCTGTGAGGGGGAGATCCCTCCAGGAGGGGAAGTCAAGCAAAGCAACCTTGGTTTTTAAAACGGCCTCATCCAATCTGTTCCTTTGGTGCCAAAACGGCCCAGCTAAAGCCATCGAGAGCATATGTCATCATTATTGAACGTTCAACGTTTACTTTAGCCCAGCCACCTGTGAACTTCTTTCTTACAAAGCACCGGTGGAAACTGTGTATTTAGATTAATGTCTCAATGTAAATAATGTGCCTAAATAATCAATGGATTTGAGAAATAACCATATAGCATTTCATATATTGTTGTTATTCAACACTCTTTGTTTTAATATTTTAGTCTGCAATTAAACAAAATGTTTGGAGGGAAAAAAACAGATCTGCATTTTTAGTTTGGGAAAACAAGCTGTTTTCAAGCCAGTCACAGTTTGGGCCTTCTGGCCAGGGAGCAGGATACATCTTGAAGGGATGGCCAGTTGATTGACTATTCTTTGGGATCAGCACACGTGTCCAGTGACCCCGCCACACTTTCCCATGCCCTCCGATGCCCCGTCTATTCTAACAGACATCCCTAAATCCCCCCATCCTCCACAGACAGAGCAGCCTCGGCCATCACACTTGACAGCAGCCGTGTGCGTGACTTCCCTCTGTGATGTCGTAGAGGTCTGCTGTCCAATAATTAGAGGGCGAGGAAGGGTCAGGATGGGCAGACGGGTGGTGATTGAACCAAATCAACCTGCTTCGACTGTTTCTGTAATCGGGACATCTACATCAGTGATGTTTCACTAAATTTCTCATGAATGGAAACAAAAGCAACTAAAAAAAAATCTTTTATACATGAATGTTAACCTTAGTGATTGATGAAAAATTTTAATATTTATATAGTATGTGATACCAGGGTTATGTGTTACATATATTTATTGTATATATAATGTATATTGTATACATTTCTCCTAATTATTTAAATATATCTGTGTGTGTGTGTGTGTGTGTGTGTGTGTGTCTGTGTATTTAACACAATAAGAAATAAAAATAACAAACCAAACTATTGTTGTTATCAATTATTTTTATATTTATAATAAGTAAATGTATTATCAATAATATTTACCAATAATTATTTATAATATAATGTATACAGAATCATAAAAATATGATTACAGATTTAATATTATTTACTAGAAATTAATAACATAATTCATATAATTAGGATTAATCATTAAATGTAAAATGTCAAATTTCTTAATTTTTTTATTTTAATCTGAGAATACATGTTCATAAAATAGTGCCAACACCTATCTTTATATTAATTAATGCAAAGCAAAGATTATTGAAGTTTTAAGAATGTTTTACAAGAAAATACTACTTCTGCTTCAAAATGATGTTTAATTCAATGTGTTATTTGACATTTCTTTGTAATTATTTGTGAACAATCAATTTTTATGAGCAAATTAACCTCTATATATTTTCTTTCTTAATTCTTTTTATTATTCTTTTTTCAAAGACTGCAATATTTTATATATAGAAATATACCTATCTATCTATCTATGTCTGTCTGTCTCTGTCTATCTATCTATCTATACAGCAAAAACAGTAAAATTTTGATATATTTTTACTATTTAAAATAACTCTTTTCTCTTCTATTTGAATATATTTTAAAATGTAATTTATTCCTGTGATCTCAAAGCTGATTATTTAGCATCATTACTCTAGTCTTTAGTGTCACATGATCCTTCAGAAATCATTCTAATATTCTGATTTGCTGCTCACATTTATTATTATTATTATTATTATTATTATTATTATTATTATTATCTTGTAAACAGCTGAGCACAATTTGTCATGTTTATTTGATAAACAGAAAGTTCAGAAGAGCAGCATTTATCTGAAATAGAAATCTTTTGTAACATTATAATGTCTTTATCATCACTTTTAATCAATTTAAATAATTGATTAAATATATATTAAATAGGTGAGCAGAAGAGACTTCTTTAAAAACATTAAAAATCTTACTGTTCAAAAACTTTTGACTGATAGTGTGTGTGTGTGTGTGTGTGTGTGTATATATATATATATATATATATATATATATATTCATAGATTTAAAAAAACGACATGACATGGCTTGATTAAATCCTATGAGCTCCATTTCACAGGTTGTCAAATCTCCTAATCTCCCTCTTAATAACTCGTATTGTCATCTCTAGTGTGCATCTGAATGAAGGGCTCTTCCTCTGCTCGATCCTGCTTTGTGGTTCTGTACATCTGTTATTCATACAGCGCTCTTCCCGCGATTAAGTCGTCTCTTTGTGGACATGGATGTCCTCACTCTTCAGTGTTTTTGGACTTGCGGACAGATCGTGCTGTGAATCGAGGGCATGTCTGCCAGCTTGACACACACAGAAGGAGAGCATGACATCAGGGCTTTGTCATTTGGAAGATCTATTCAAGGATTACAGTGGAGAATGAGCCCCTGCCTGGAGGAGGCTTATTTCACTGAAACCCTAGCTCTTCTCACTACTCATATTTTTCTACGAGTACTTCTGGAAGTACGTAGCTTGGGAGAGTACTATAGAGTTGGCATGACGTATACCTTCTATTTCAAATCAGAGACTTTTAACCCTTGGGCGACATTTCAAAATACAAAAGAGCCTGTGTGGCTGCATACTAATATCACATGAGCTTTTCAAATATGATAAAAATGACAAACACTGATACTATAAACTGTTTCTGTGAATGGACCAGATGAGGGTCTGAAAGCTAAGATTCGACAATTTCAGGCGTAATTTTAGGTCCAGGAACTAAAATGATTTTTTGTAATATACTTCCATGCTGTTTTATAGTATACATTCTTTGCATTTTGCCACTTTTGTCAATTATTGATAAAATGCACAAGTTGTCAACTGAATGTATTGTACATAGAAAAAAAAAAGAGTTCCGAAATGTCATGAAAACCTCCACGGTTTTGTAGATGTCATGTATTTACAAGAATTTCTTTTTTACTGCAGTACTGCAGAAATAAATGGTTGTTTTGGCAGGCAGGACATCACATATCAAATCACGCTGTTTATTTTAAAAAAAAAAAAAAAAAAAAAAAAGAAAGAAAGAAAGAACAGAAAAATTGTTTTCTTTTTCTTCACCGCAAAAACACAAACTCTATTGGTGACAAGTCTGACATTACTTGCTGTTTGCTGAACCCGAGTACAAGCTCTCTGGCTGTCGCTGCGGCACAGCCGAAGACATTTCCTGTGGATATCAGTGAGCCATTCCACACACATACTGTTTCTTTTGTCTTGTCATTTCCCCAAACAAGTGTCCTGTGATTTTGGGAAGAAAAAAAAAAAACATTTTGGAAATTTTATGCTTCCTTTGTATTCATCACAGGTGTTTGTACAGCTTACTTTAAAGGAGATGATACATAAGCCAAAGCATGTTTGGACAATCCCAAGTAAAAAGTCATGTTTCACTTTGACTGGGATATCAGCCAGCAAGATGTATGAAAAATAAATGGACTTGCCAGGAATTGATTTTGATGTTGAAACATTTAAGCAGTAATTTCGAACAAATGTTTAAACCACCTTTTCTATGGCATGTAATGATTAAAACCTTCCTAGCAGGCTTTAGGATTTCCTTACATTGCAAATTATTCTACAAAGCAAATAACTGATCAATAATTTACAATTCTAATTCTAATTATATATATATGTGACCCTGGACCACAAAACCAGTCATACGTTGCACAGGTATATTTGTAGCAATAGCCAACAATACAGTGTATGGGTCAAAATTATTGATTTTTCTTGTATGCCAAAAATCATTTGGATATTAAGTAAAGATGTAAATTTCCTACCATACATATATCATATGCATTGCTAAGAACTTCATTTGGACAACTTTAAAGGTGATTTTCTCAAGATTTTGATTTTTTTATGCACTCTACATTTTCAAATAGTTGTATCACGGCCAAATATTTTCCTGTCATAAACCATACATCAATGAAAAGCTTATTTATTCAGCTTTCAGATGATGTATAAATCTAAACTTCAAAAAAATTAATCCTTATAACTAGTTTTGTGGTCCAGTGTCACTATTACTTGTATACTTTACTTTTCATTTACTTTAAAATAAATGAATGTAAACGAAATCTCAACAACAACTAAAGACATTATGTCTGACACTGTCAGATAAAAAATAAATAAACGTATAAATACAATAAAATACAAAACAAAAATACAAAAGCACCCTAAATGTAGTCCTTACAACTTATATGCATTATATTCAAATGTCTGCTGTAGCTCACAAATCTCAATCACAATCCAAAATGGCAAAATATGCCACCTTTTTGATCCAGGTTTGACGTCAGTGATGTCAAAGGCCAATTTCTTTCAACCAATTGCAAAACACCAAATTTGAATGTGTTTTTTGAATGAGATTCGAAAGCCAATTCAGAGAGGATGATATAAAGTGAATAACAATAATTGTAATATGGTTTTAGAAGACTTTGAATATAATGTTTTTCCGAAATTAAAATATTAGTATTAAAATATTGTATATTTTACAAAACATGCAGCTAAATATAATTTGTTGAGGCATTATGAGCTCAAACATATTGATACTGTATAATAATCTGGTAACACTACAATAAGGTTCATTAGTTAACTACATTAGTTAACATGAACTAAGAATGAACTATACTTCTACCACATTGATTAATCTTAATGTTAATTTCAGCATTTACTAATGCATTATTAAAATCAGAAGATGTGTTGGTTAACATTAGCTAGTTAATGCTCTGTGAACTAACATGAACAAACAATGAATGACAGTATTTTTATTAACTAACATTAACACAGATTGATAAATAGTGTAATACATATATTGTTTATTGTTCGTTCATCAACTAATGTTAACAAATGACACCTTATTGTAAAGTGTTATATATTATACTTTTATACTGTAATATAAATTACTGAATAGGATATATCTAATAAAAATTCTTTAAAAAATGTTTTGCATGTGATATTATTCAATTGTCAAGCTTTCTTTATGTGAAATCCTCCAATCTGAGATGTAAACGTCACAAGGGCGACATTTTGGTGGTGGAAGGTAAAAGTCACTACAGCAAAGTTACTAGACGACCTTCAAACAATGCTTTCTCACCTGCCAAGTACAGCTCTTCTCTTTGCCTGTTCAAAGTAAAAGTCCCTGAACACTAAGTCATTTCTGATAGGTCTATAACAAATCACACGTATTTCCTAAACATTTGTGCGATTAATTTTCCCTCGTTAATGGCTCCCAGAAGGCTGCTGGAATACGTAACAGCATAACGTGTGAGTATAATTCAAGAAATTCCACATTCACCAGAAATCTGAACGCGATGGATCTAATCTGTCCTAATCCTCTGTGAACTCCAATTACAGTTTTCTTGATCTACACTTGACCTGCTACTCCCATGCATGGCACCTCAGACTAAAAACCTTAACTTGGCTAATTGGGCCATCTTGCCGACTCGATGAATGTAGGTCTTCAAAAGTATTCCCGGCAGGGTTGTTTAGTGAACTCACCAAAAGCCTGAATAGGAAAACAGCTTTTCCGCACCCACAGGAATGTCAATCATCACCGGCGTAATGTAATATATCTGTTTAATGGTTAATAACTTCAAAACTGGTTTGACAGAAGCACTGGATGTACTGAACAGCACAAGATATGTAAATGATTTTACCTTTCAGGGTTTTTTTCCTTATTCACATAAAACTTGAAACTGGATGACTAAGCAGACAACACAAATAAACAGCTTACAGGATTCATGCAGCGATGAACAGGTAAATATTGGAAGCTATTCCCAGAAAGTCCTTGAAAGTGACGGAGCCTGCTGGTTAGTGTTTGCTCTCGCCAAAGAAAAACTGGACTAGACATGTGCCCCTAAAAGCATAATTCACTTATTAAACAGATATTATTTAACATAAGAAACCTACTAAAAAACAACACCAAGGTATTGTTTTATAATCATATATATATACACATTATGATTATATAAATATTAAATATTTCACATCATTTATTATCTATTTATTATCTATTTTATTATTTATTTTTGCCTGTATATATATACAGGCAAAAACACAATATAAAACCAGGAACTGCCGAAAGTAAATTCAGCCTCTTGTTTTCACTTGTTTCCAAGCAAAAGACTAAGAATCCAGACCAGGCCATGAACTTGTCTGGAATTCAAGCACAAAGCTTGGCTTTTTGCCTCGATTCTCAGTTTCAGCTGATAAGGCACACAGAGCTTGTTTGAAAAGTCAATACAAGAGCACAGAGAAAAAAAATCCCTATTATTAAGGTAAAAATTGGAAATATTCGAAAGTCCACGTCCATGTGCGCACATGTACATAATGGCACAAATACACTTTATTCTCTCTAAATGTGAAAACTGTCTAGGCAAAGATGGCAAAACACACTTACCATGCTTTTGGCCTCTGAGTATCATAAAGAAAGTAAAGCATCCTCCTTTCACAGTCTATTCCATTTAAGGTTTTGAAATAACTGCTGTCTAGACCACGCAGAAACTTGGAGCTAAAGAAGTGAAACGACCTTCCCCCTTCCTGCGAACGATCTATTACCCCCCTCCCCACCCGGCACCCCCTACCTCATCCATGAGTGGAATCGCTTTAAGTGCCTGTCAGGCAGAAAACCGGCTTCAGCATTGTGCAGCTGTAACGTTTCCCTGCTCCGTTCTCCAATGAGATTGGCCCATCCTTCACCACATGACTAGAAAAAAAAAGAAAAAAGCTAGAAAGTGAAGAGCCGAAAAAGATACAGCAAACGCGAGGAGAGCATAATCCTGTCTGCAGGGTCGGGGACCTGAGGAGCAGGTTTAAGTTTCTACTGTTTTTCCGACATAGTTTATGGAGCACCGGGAGAGAGCGAGTGGGAGGGGGAGGAAACTGTGCATAATCCCTTCCCTGCAGAAACTTCCTCCCTCTCACTCTCTCATAGGAGCTGCTGGCCCTTGTCTGGGCGCTGGAATGCAAAGGCCATGCTTCAAGAGGCCCAGTCAGACAAGCCCAAGTCAGTCACTCCTCTGTGACCTTAAGCTTAACACGTGTGCACGGATGTGCGTTTAACCAAATTAGAGCTATTATCTCTTTTACACTTTTGAAAATTAGTTCGAAGCAAAAACTGGTAATAGTCAGGGTTGGGGAGGACATAACTAAAAGTAAAGGGAGACAGGTGGAAGGTGCCTAAATGATATAATATGTTTGTTAATAATAATAATTTAACGTCACTATTTCATTGTGGTATTGCTCAGTGGTACATACACTTCCATTAAAAAGTTTGAGATCTGTAAGATTTTTTACGTTTCAGAAATACAGAACATTTTTGCAATGTACAATAACTGTTTTCTATTTCTATATATTCTAAAATATAATTTATTTCTGTGATGGAAAAGCAGCTATTACTCTAGTCTTCAGTGTCACATGATCCTTCAGAAATCATGCTAATATGCTGATTTGCTGCTCAAGAAACATTTCTTCATAGTAGTAGTGCTTAAAACTGTAATACATACTACGTAAAACATGTTTTTCAGCATACTTTTGTATCATTGCAAATGTCTTTACTATGGAAGCCCGTTTCCACCACTGAATAAAAAATAATAAAGGTAATTGTGACTTTTTATCTTGCAATTGTGCCTTTTTTCCCTCAGAACTGCAGGTTTACAGTAGTCAACATTTGAAGTGGATCAAAAAAGTTAATCAAAGTTTGTTCTAAGACAAGAACGGGTATTGTTTTGGTTTTAGGGCAAATTTGATGAAAGGTTTTGATCCACTTTAAATGTTGACCACTGTATAAATGCAATTGTGTGTTATTAAGTCAGAATTGTGTGATATAAACGTAGTCTTAGAACCTTAGAACTGGACTTTATAACCCGCAATACAAAGTTTCTGAGAAAAAAAGTAAGAATTGCAAGAAAGAAGTCAGAATTGCAACATACAAACTCACAATAGTGAGAAAAAAGTAAGAATTGCGAGATACAAACTTAAATTTGCAAAAAAAAAAAAAAAAAAAAAGTCAGAATTGTGAGATATAAAATACTGTAAATCTGACTTTTTTTTTTTTTTTGCAAATTCAAGTTTGTATGTCTTGCAATTATAACTCGTGAATTTATACCATACAGTTATAAGATAAAAGTCTGAATTATGAGTTTATATCTCAAAAATCTGATTTTAATTTGCAAGTTTGTATCTTGCGATTCTGACTTTAAAACTTGCAATTGTGAATTTATATCTCACAATTCTGACAAAAAAAGGCCAGAATTGCAAGATATAAACTCGCAATTGCAAAAAAAAGTCAGAATTGTGGGTTTAATTGTCACAATTCTGACTTTATAACTCGCAATTGCAAATTTATATCATACAATTATAAGAAAAAGTCAGAATTCTGAATTTAGATCTCACAATTCTGACTTCATTTCTTAGAATTGCAAGTTTATGTTTCGCAATTCTGACTTCATAATCCGCAATTGCGAGTTTATATCTCACAGTTCTAAGAAAAAAATGTTAGAATTGTGAGATGTAAACTCTCAAATGTAAAAAAGAAGTCAGAATTGCGAGAAAAACTATTTTTGCGAGAGGTACGAAAAAAAGTCAGAATTGTGAGACGTAAACCCGCTATTGCAAGAAAAAAAAGTCACAATTGCAAGAGGTAAACTCACAATTGTGAGAAAAAGTCCGAATTGTGAGATAAAAAGTCGCAATTTTTGTTTTTATTTTGTTTTATTTTTTATTCAGTGGCGGAAAGGGGCTTCCATATTTTACTGTCTCTTTACTGCGACATACATGAAAATATACATTTCTTTAAAAAAAAAAATAGCTTGATACCCTAAACTTTTAAACAGTATTAGTTTTAAACATTTATTTTAAAAAGAAGAAGAAGAAGAAGAAGCAGGATGTGCATTACAACAGTAGAGTTTCATATACACTGAAAGTGGCAAAATTGTGTTTCTGAGGAAATTTACATTTTATTTCCTCCCTTTTTAACCACACACAATCAAATGACCCCTGGACGGCACTGTAGTAATAAAATTCGTCATTTTGTCAAGTTATTTTTGCCCACAAGAAGCTTTTGGCTCTCAAAAAACACACATTTCTCTACTTTTGTAAACTCACAAAAACATTCTAGCATCTTTTTCCAGGATAGGACTTATATCACATGGCTCTATTCCATTTATTTTTATTCAAGTGTATGTTTTGGATGTCAAACGAGACAAGGATCATTTTCCATGTCCAGCTGCAGCAGTGAAAATAAGTTACCGTGCCTCGAGGTAGGTTGTGAACCCGGGCAGACTTTTCCGTCTGGTTTCACAGGCACTCAGTGAACAGAACATCAGTGTTTCACCATAAACACAAACTTCATGCTCCTATGATCAGGATACGTTTCCTCTGGCCTTTGCCTTTCTCACACTGTCTTAAGGCAATCACAAGACACAAATATCCCTCTGAGCCAGTCTCTCACGAAAGGAATACTATTTCTAGCGAGGCCGCTTGAACTAACACTTTCACTTAGAGTCAAAGCTCGAGATATGCAGAACTCAAGTGGGCTTTAGAGCACTATCAACTCCTCATGCCTGTTCCAGACCACACACTTGCTCCTCCGCTGCTTAGAACCTAAATTAGAAGCAACCTTGTCTTCGCCGTGCCCTTTTCGAGAATTATTCTTGAGACTAATCAGACCCTGGGGATCTAGACCACAGTGCTGAGGGCCTAGAATAGGGTCTATTAGACGTCCATTTGGACTCAAGCCAACACAGCACACATGACAAGTGGAGTAAGTGTTTGCTCCACCCATAAGGCCCTTATGAAAAAAGTGCCCGTCAGCATGACATAGAACCGCCTAACCTCATGTCTGACACTTTTTAAAAGATTTTTTATAAATATTGTAAATAAATAAGAAGTCAAAGAGCTAATAGACAAGTAAACAGTAAATAAACACCTTACTAGCAGCTGGATTTGTTCAGCTGTGCACCAAGTGACCCTTTGTTAAACTCCGCCCCCCTCGGTTATTGTCACTCGCTAAGACAAGCTTTACAGAAGGTCCCGCAGGAAAGAATCGGATGTTTTATCCACTGCCTTTCTTTAAAGTAAGTATCTGAATGTGTCTAAAAATAACCTTTTTTTTTTCCTTTCTATTTTTAATGTTCTTTCATAGGGCTGGGTTTTGGCACAAATTTAACGATTTGATTCGATTTTGATTCAATTCTATATTGATTATTTGAAATATATATATCAGTTATAGTACATGCCAAATTTTCTTAAGAAAAAAAATCATCCAACTAATGCTGCAAAATAGTCAGTACTACATTACTATAATATTGAAAGTTAAAATTTACTAATTTGAATACAAAAGCTTAACTTACACATTTTTTTTAAATAATAAACTTACAATAACAATTATATTTCTACTCCAACTCGTTTTTTGGAATATAAACTTAAATGGTGGCTGTCATAAAAACCTGACGCTTTTTTTTTTTTTTTTTCAAATATAAACATTGAAGAACAGTAAAAAAATATTATGAATATGGTGCATATATTTAGCAAAAATATATTTTTTTAGCTGACTAACGAGTTTATGTTTACTTAATATGTTTTTCCTGAGGTCAGTATTTTTTCTTTTAACTTACCTTTGGCTGTTAATTCACGTTTATTTCATCCTGAAACTGGTATTAAAACGAAGGAGACGATCAGTTCACGTGATTCTTCTATTGAAATGAGGCGGTATTTATTGTTTGAATAGGCTGTAATGGACTGAATCTGAAACCTGAGGCTTTGTTTCATATCAAAAGTAAGAAAGCACAAAAGCTTATTGCGATTTTTAGATGGGAGGTGCTCTGCAATGTTCCATTTAATAACTCAAAACAGACTAGACTAATCAATTCTAAGGATTTAAGAATCGATATCGTTTCATAAAAAAGTTTACTCACCACTATTAATCTGTATAACTATTTCTGACTCATTTATCATATTTAATTTCTAATATTCTTATGTTAATTCTTAAAGATGCAGTGAGTCCTATAAAGCATTTCACTGAATGTTGTATTGCTTAATGGTCTTGTGTGTGAGCAGTAAAAATAAAAATAAAGGTAAAAACTTCTAGAGTGCATACTATTTTTGATTATTTCTGTAAACATTAATTTAAAATTCTACCCAAAAACACCCGACTTCCTTAGTCTCAGACTTAAAAGAGTAAAAACTGAACAGAATCCACAGGGAATTGTCATTTTCTTAGCCTGTGTATCCTCAGTCTTGAGATGTTTATATAAGGAGGTGCTGAAATATAAATCTTTGAGTGCTCTACCCTCAAACTGACACAGTAACGCTTGCATGTAACTCTAGAGGATGATGAATTTGGTTCCCACCCACCAGGTGCACATGGAAAGTCAATATCATGAAATACAGAATTTTTGATAGAGTAATTTTAATACCACATTGACTCATGGGATCTGTACTGTACACAATTTGCAATCAGCTGGCCTTGGCTTTTTTGTCTGTTTTTCTGATGGTCTTTCCATTTGCATACGCTCTGTGGCAGTGGGGTAATATTTCATCAGGTGCAGTTCACATCATAATATCTGTGAAATAAATCAAAGGCATAGGTAAAATGTATGCAAAATTTAGATGACGGTTCACCCATCCTTCACTCTTGTAGTTACCCTAAATTCAAATTAAAACTATGGAAAATTATTCACTTGGTCTTTGTGACACCTGACAAGTTAAAAACACTTCTCAATAACGCTTTTTAAAAAAGGAACATTGTCTGTGCTAGCCTATGTCAAAAAATGCATATAAATTTCTCTGACTCGTCTGTCGTCTGACATTTGACAAGCATTACAACCTATTGAGAGTCTATAATAAAACTGTCGTGTTCATCAATTGCTCACATTATACTAGCATACAAAGACTATAAAATTAAACAAAGGTAGCTAGGGCACAACACATTTATGAGCATCTCAACAATAACATCTCATTGGCTGGCAGACCTACCATATTGTGAAGGCGGTGAATGTGATTGGATGTATTTGTGACGGTAAACAGCCTGTCTGTGCGAGAGAATGAATTGTGGGTTAATTGGGAAGTGCAGTTTTGCGATAAAGCTCCCTCACCTCTGGTGTGACCCTTGTGATAATGAGTAGTACGACAGAGGTCAGGTCTTCCTTCCTTCCTTTAATAACAAAAATCTACTTATGCCCTGCCTTAAAGGAGAAGTCCACTTCCAAAACAAAGATTCACATATAACGTACTCACCCCCTTGTCATCCAAGATGTTCATGGCTCTTTTTTTTTCAGTTGTAAAGAAATTGTTTTTTGATTTTGAACTTCCAAAATGCAGTTTAAATGCAGCTTCAAACGATCCCAGATGCATTTGTAAACTATCCCAGCCGAGGAAGAAGGGTCTTATCTAGCGTAACGATCGGTAATTTCATAAAAATAATACAATTTATATACTTTTTAATGTCAAATTCTCGTCTTGTTTTACTCTGTCTGGACTGTTTTTTCCCAGTTCATGACAGTTAGGGTTTGTCGAAAAACTCCCATCTCATGTTCTCCCTCAACTTCAAAATCGTCCTATATCGCTGTTTTACCTTTTTCATTAAGGGTGTTTGAACTTCTTTGCATGTTTATTTTGCATAGACTGGGTCGGTACTTCTGCAGCGATGTAGGATGATATTGAAATGATTTTTGAAGTTGAGGGAGAAAATACGATTGGAGTTTTTCAAAATACCCTAACTGTCTTGAGTCAGAATACACAGAGTTCAAGAAGAGCAAGGCAAGACGAGCGTTTGAGAATAAAAAAGTACATAAACTGTATTATTTTTATGAAAATAACCAAATTGTTTCGCTAGATAAGACCTTTCTTCCTCAGCTGGGATTGTTTACAACCACATTTGGGATCGTTTGAAGCCGCATTTAAACTGCATTTTGGAAGTTCAAAATCGGGGCACCATAGCAGTCCATTATATGGAGAGAAAAATGCTGAAATGTTTTCCTCAAAAAACATTTTTTTTTACGACTAAAGAAAAAAAGACACGAACATCTTGGATGACAAGGGGGTGAGTAAATTATATGTGAATCTTTGTTTTGGAAGTGGACTTTTTTAAAAATGGTTTATCATTGCTGGATTGTCATCTTATTTCTTTTTCTTTACTAACAGAGGAAAAAACGAACAACTAGTATCTAGAGCCTGCGTAAATTGGATATTAAATTATCTAGTAATCACGGAACGTCTAGACAGTGAAAAAATAAAAGGTTATTTGGTGATTTAAGCACTGTTATGGTTGTATTTGGAAGCGGTTGTGTTTAACCAAGACATTCTGTCTGCAGGGTCCTTGACCATTAAACTAAATTCACAAAGGGAACAGGAAAACCCCTGTTATTCCACTCTCCAACTTGTTTTACAAACTTGGGATTTCCCTTATTAACCGACGCTCGCGTCGATACGAAATGGAATATGCAGAGCTCCAAATTCAGATGTACAATCGAGCCAGTGACCAAACGGCGAGCGATCAAATGGGAATAATGAAATCCTTCAAACCAAACACTATTGTTGTTTCTCCTCCGTTTCTCCTTCATCTGTTTTTTTTTTTGCTTGAGAGATCAAAGGCGAGGGTTTTAGCATTCCTCTGAATAAGCTTTTAGCTTAACAACACAGGGCAATTTAGATCTCTCGCCGGCCAAGACAAAAGCTTCCATGGATCTGTTAGCTGATATTCTAGTGCCTATTGTTGCCCTTGAACCTGATAAATTTGACAGGGCCCAAGAGAATGGACATTGTGATTCCACAAAGCTCTCCCTCAATAACCGCGGGGCTAATCTCCTCGCCTGATACCGTATTAATAACCTTTTAATTAAAACAGAAAGCGACATTGAACAAGGACTAAGCTGCCCCATGCTAGGAAGTATAACGAGAATCAATACGTAGACTCGCAGACTTTACGAAAGGACGTTTGAGGGGAAAAAAGAGGCCTGTGTGAAGTGAACAATGTCACAAAAGGCAGATAGTGAGGAACAAAAATATTTGCTTATCAAAGGATCCAAAAAGATCAAAGCTAAATCAATGCATCAAAGCGTTTACTTGTATGAAACCTTTGTAATGATAGTTGCACAGACTTATCAAGGCAGACAGTGAGTTTATAACATTGTCATCACAAACTTAAGTCGTGTTTTTCATTTTCTTTAACCAATCAAAATAATTTAATCTATTGCAACTTTTTTAAGTTCTAATTCAGCTAGACAGAATTTTAAGCAGGATCAGTAAGATTTGTAATGCTTTTTTTAAAGAAGTACCTTCTGCACATCAAGGCTGCATTTATTTGATCAAAAATACAGAAAAAAACAGTAATATTGTAAAATATTATTGGAATTTAAAATACTGGTTTTCTATTTTAATATAATTTAAAATGTGATTTATTCCTGTGATGCAAAGCTGAATTTTCAGCATCATTACTCCAGTCTTCAGTGTCATGATCCTTCAGAAATCATTCTAATATGCTGATTTAATATCAGTGTTGGAAAAAGTTGTAATGCTTTTCTATTTTTATTTATTCTTTTTTTTTTTTGGAACCTGTGAAACTTTTTTCAGGATTCTTTAATAAATAATAATAAAAAAAAAGTTTAAAAAGGACAGCATTTATTGAAAATCTAAATCTTTTGTAACAATATACACTACTATTCACAACTTTGGGGCAATCATTTTTTTTCTTTTCTTTCATTCAGCAAAGATGTGTTAAATTGATACAAATGGATAGTAAAGACTTATATTGTTAGAAAAGATTTCTATTTTGAATAAATGGTGTTCTTTTTAACTTTTTACTCATCAAAATCGGTTCCAAAAAATATGAAGCATTACAGCTGTTTCCAACATTGATAATAAATCGGCATATTAAAATAATTTATGAAGGATCATGTGACACTGAAGACTAAAGTAACGATGCAGAAAATTGAGCATTGCATCACAGGAATTAATATTTTAAAGTACATTAAAATAGAAAACCAGTATTTTAAATTGCAATAATATTTCACAATATTACTGTTTGTTGTTGTTGTTGTTGTTGCTTTTGACCAAAGAAATGCAGCTTTGATGAGCATAAGAGACTTCTGTAAAAACCTTAAAAATCTCATTGATTCTAAGCTTTTGAACGGCAGTGTGTAATTTTTTAGGGTGTACAAATAAAACATTAACATATATATATATATTTTTTTTACAAACCTTTACAGACAAACCGCAAAATTCCATCATTTAAATTCCAAAATTCTGTGGAATGGATTTAGAAATTCTAATTAAAATAAGAGCACAAAATTCAAAAATTAAAATTAAAATACAATAAATTTCATAAATAAAACTCCTGTTAGATTCCCTTCAACATTTGCGTTATGTTTGGGTGACATTTCACATGTTTTATTTATTAAAAGGAAAACTACATTAGTTTACATGAACTATAATGAAAAACACTTCCAAGGCACTTATTCATCTTAATTAATGTTAATTTCACCATAGTATTTTTTTTAATTGATTTTCATTATTTGGAACTAACTAACAATGAACAATTGTATTTTTAAAAATCTAAAATTAGCAAAGATTAATATATACTAGGGCTGGCAAACAATTAATCAAACAATTAACAATTAAAAAATAAAAGTTTGAGTTTGCCTAATATATGTGTGTGTACTGTGTGTAATTATTATATATATAAATACACACAAATTAATGTATGTATTTAAGAGAAATATGTTATTTATGTGCACAATATTTTTATTTATATATAATATAAATTCTATAAAAATTATTATAAATACATATACATATTTCTTAAATTACATGAATTTGCTTGTATTTATACATACATAATAATTACACACAATACACACACATATATTAGGCAAACTCAAACTGTTATTTTGTATGTGATTAATCACGATTAATTGTTTGCCGGTCCTAATATATACTTTAACAAACATATTGTTCTTTGTTGGTTAGTATGTTAGTTAATTCATTGTGGAGATTATTGAAAAGTGTATCTTGTTTCATACATCAGACTCTTCAAGTTAAATGGGTTGCAAATATGGTTTCATGTTGACGTCAAGACTGAGATTTCATTTGCCACACAATAGAACTTAAAACAAAAGGAAGAACAGGTGAATGTAAAAGCAAACCGCATGATTTATAGCCAGGAAAGGTGAAATGCTCTGATAAAGATGTGGTTGCTTCAGTTCGAGCCTGCAAAACCTGCTTAGAAAAGCTGCTTGTCTGTCCTCAGCCGTGCCTGGCACGCAGGGGTCACGACCTGGTCATGAATCGCTTCAATCAGCTCCTGGCTGGGACAGGAGGGGAGGGGAGCCGCAAGCGCTTTTGATCTCGGTTGGCTAGTCAAGCAGCATGGGTAAGATATCCCTCAGCCTCTCCTGCAGGTCAGGCTCTGTGGGAGCGGGGCTGAGGGCAGGTCAAGAGCACTGTTCTATTTTTCCTCTTCACTCCCATTCTGACCCGGTTGAGCTCCCATAGCTTCCAGTATTGCCTCAGACGTGTCGGGTTAGAAGAATGCTCTGATATGAGGTGGAACATTTGGAAGGTGTCCAATTATGGATCTAGACCAGGGGTGTCAAACTCAACTCCTGGAGGTACTGTTCTGCAGAGTTCAACTCCAGCACACCTGCCTGGAAGTTTCTAGCACTTCTAAATACTTTGATTAGCTAGATCAGGTCTGTTTGAACAGTAATGTATTTAGGACTAGTATGGCACGGACTAGCATCCATAAACCTCAAATTTTGAAATCTGTAAAGGAAGTTGGTCATTGAAAAAATAGTTCACCCAAAAAGTCTGTCATTAATTACTCACCCTCATGTCGTTCCAAATCCGTAAGACCTTTGTACAAGATCCAGAATGGTACCAAGAACATCAGTGGTTCAACCACAAAAAAAGCCAAAATAACTTTATTCAACAATTCCAAATGCCTTTCTGGACCTTGAATGTGGAAGGACTCTTGCTGTCTATGAGGGTCAGAAAGCTCTCAGATTTCATCAAAAATATCTTAATTTGTGTTCTGAAGAAGAACAAAGGTCTTACAAGTTTAAACAACATGAGGGTGGGTAAGTAATAAGAGATTTTCCATTTTTGCTTGAATTAACCCTTTAAAGGAGAAGTTCACTTTCAGAACGAAAGTTTACAGATAATCTACTCACCTCTTTGTCATAAAGAAATTATGTTTCTTGAGGAAAACATTCCAGAATTTCTCTCCATATAGTGGACTTCAGTGGTGCCCCCAAGTTTGAACTTTCAAAATGCAGTTTAAATGCAGCTTCAAATGGCTCTAAACGATCCCAGCCGAGGAAGAAGAGTCTTATCTAGCGAAATGATAGGTCATTTTCTAAACAAATTGAAAATTTATATTCTTTTTAATGTCAAATGCTCTCTGCGATGCGCATGCGTAGTCTGTGTAATCCGGGACAATACAGTTCGGGTATGTAGAGAAACTCCAATGCGTCTTCTCCTTCAACTTCAAAAATGTCCTACTTTGCTGTTTTATCAGTTTTTGTGTGTTTGATCTTCTTTGCATGTTCACTTTATAAACACTGGCTCGGTATTTTTGCAGCAATGTAGGACGATTTTGAAGATGGGAGTTTTTCGACATACCCTAACTGTATTGACACGGAAAAAAACAGTTCACGCAGACATAGACAAGACAAGCATTGGAGGTTAAAAAGTATAGAAACTGTCAATTTGTTTTGAAAATGACCGATCATTTTGCTAGATAAGACCCTTCTTCCTCGGAAGTTCAAACTCGCGGGCACCGCTGAAGTCTGCTATATGGGGAACATTACTGAAATTTTTTCCTCAAGAAACATACTTTCTTATCATCTGAAGAAAGAAAGACATGAACATCTTGGATGACAAGGAGGTGAATAAATTATCTGTAAATTTTTGTTTTGGTAGTGAACTTCTCCTTTAATGCAAGACTCATTTTTGAAAACATAACTGGCACAGTTCCTATTTATCAGTCCTCTAGTACAACACGCCGCCTTACGTCATTGATACATGATATGTGAACAAGCTCAGAAGATGAGCATCATACTGGAATCAGTGTGTGGTCTTATACACCGAAGCTTACTCTTCCATTCACAGTGTCTCTTGACAGTAGAGGCTTTTTAGCTCTGGATATCGTCAAGCATTAAGTGGCTGAGAGTAATGGGATACATTCTGGGCACGCGGTAGAAGACCAGCACTTTAGGAGAGGTGAAACCAGGACAATGAGAGCCGTTCCTCAGCGCTGTGTTTACATTTACACCACACCTGCTTCCTCCGCACAACTCAGAATATCACAGCACTCCCTCTCAGAGCCCGGAGGAGAAGTCCGGGAGTGCAATTTTTGATAGGATAGTCCAATATAAGCATTTTCCAGAGATAAACGCCAGAGAAACCAAACGAAATAAACCCTCGCACACTCAATTTGTCACATGCGATGTTTAATACAACGCAGCCCGGTTTATAATGCACTGATCAGATTTATCCAAAGGAAGAATTTGCATCATTATGAACATTTTTCTTTCTTCTCTAGGGTTTTATTATCAAATTAAGTCTCCGAGTAAATTACTATAAATGAGATTCAGAAAATGCTCATTGATTGCTTGGGATGAATTGTCATGCAGGTAATTTGCCTGTTCATATTACTGAATTATGACTGTTTTATGCCGTTATCATTGTCTAATCATATTGGTTCTGCACTGCAAGCTGCAAAACCATAAAAATGCAATAACATACCGAGCACAGACTACAGAGCTAAAGTGGGAACACGTTGCGGATTTTGGCGCCACCTTCAGTCCAATGACATACCTAAAGCAGGACTTTTTCCAACCAAATGAAAGGACAGAACAATACAGAGATTACACACATACTTAAGTCCCATCTTATTCGTGTATTTAAAGTGCTGTGATAAGCTTACATGTATGAGGAAAAAAGTATGATGAAATTCCTATTACTGGCAAAGCCTTACTCAAGAGACTTCAGGGAAAGTAACTGATCTGTCTACATCCTGCTATTAAAAATATCACGATTATATTGAATAAGGGAAGTTAATGCTATCCCTTCTGATAATATGCGTCAAAGTCATTTTGCTTATAAATGTAATTTGTGTTTCTTCAACTATGACCACTTTGGATACTAAACATAAATTTACCTAAAAACACAGTTTATACACTTTGAACTACTAACATTGTCCAACAGTAAATATCTACCCATCACAAGAACATATTTTGTCATTTGTAAGGTTTTCTAAAATGTAATTTCTACCACAATTCAAATTGTGTATTTTGAATAAAATGATGGTGGAAATTACATTTGAAACACTTTTTAATAAAACAACCATCTATGTATGCTGAGGCTAATATTAAAGGTAGTATTTTATTCACGCTAAATACACAGAATTAGATATTTTCACTTTTTTAGACAAAATTAGAGTTTGAAATTATGCATAATAAAAGTATTCTCTTACATAGATTTAGTTTCACATACAGTATCATGTCTCATACAGTATGTCATCTCAACAGTGTTGGTATGCATTGGTAAACAAGTGGAATTAAATTACACCAGAACAATGATTATTCCAACAGTAAAGCCATAAAAAGAATAAAGGTACAACTACATTTATATAGCATTATGTGTGGAATTTACAAAATGAGCTTGGTACTAAATGACCTGAAAAAAGAACTGCAACAATAATTTGCACTGCTGAGAAATTAAATTAACAGAGTAATGAGAGACTGTGTATCGATATCAATATCAGCACTGCCTTATTTCATGCAGAATGGAAAACAAGTGCCAATACTTTGAGTTGGTTTACTGTCTTACAGGGACAAAGAAATAGAGGCCAGACAAAAAGAAGTACAAACTACAGCACAAAAAAAAAGAAGAAGAGAAAAAGAGAACTATATGTTGGAAGTTTTAAAATCAAAATACAAATGCATGGACAACAATCTTGGTTAGATTACTCATGAATAAAAAGTGGATAACTCTGTCATTAATATTTTAATTCATTTTACTGTTGTTCATTGTTGAGGCTTCTGCCATTTTTAAAAGTCATTTTACAATTCACCGGACAAACAGCTTCCTCAAATCAAAAGAAAAATTATGAAATGAGCACTAAAGACACCATATACTCTCACTTCCCAAGTGATCTAGACGTCACATGATCCACCAGACTCTCCAAATTTACCTTAGTGTCCGGTCTTTGAGCACTGTTTGACTGAGGCGCCCAGTTTATCCGCGAGAAGGAAGGGGCTAAGGTGGCAATACTGGAAAAAATAAAAAACAATGATTAAGGCTACGTTTTAGGGCTGTCACTAATGATTATTTCGGTAATCGAGTAATCTGTCGATTATTCTAATGATTAATCGAGTAATCTGATAATTATTATTATTATTTTTTTTTTAAATAGATAATTAAACAAAAGCCTTTAAAATGACTTAAAATACATATATAATAGCAATGAGGCAATAATTAGTTCAAATAAAATATTATTTTATAATAATATTTTTTAAGAAAAGTAACCGTTAAAATGCAAAGTAAAAAAAAGAAATTACAGTATTTTTACACCCCAAGGAATAACAGTCAATTTTATTACAGTCACTTCTTTTAAATAAGACATCCTTGATGACGTATGCATCCTGAATGGTCATGTGACATGCGTTTTTGGCTTAATTTGATATTTGTGTAGTGTGGATGGAATGCAATTTCTGAAACGCTGTGAAATGCCAATGTGGACAAGGATCATTTTCATTTAAAAACGTTTTAAAACGAAAACGCACTAGTGTAAACAGGGCCTAAGACTAATTCCTTTCTGAGTGTTCTTTCTGTCTCTAACTTCTAGAGAAAAAAAACATAATTCGTAAAGTAAACCTTATATACCAAAAGAAAGATATGTCCACAATACATCACAGTTACCTGTGGAGGACTGCTCTGGTTTGGATCTGGAGTGTCTAACATTGTAATATCGAAGTCTGTAGAGAAACGGGTGTTCTGGAGGATGGCGGCCATCTCTGCATCTACCTCCACTGGGACATTTGTCTGGAATAGAATTAATAGGACTGACTAATTAATAAGTAATAATAACATATTTTTTAAAAATTATTAAATAAATAAAAAATAAGTTTACCTTAAAGGAATGAGAGGCATCAATTTCAAAACAATCAGCGCAGTCAAGCACGGTGCCTTTATATGTGACCAGCGCTCTGGTCTTGATGGAGTTTTGAGGCAGTTTAAAGATCCGGTAAGTTCCAGATGCATATTTAACATCACCTATAGTGACATATTGTAGGTCAAAGCACCACTATGCATATTAAACTTTAATGCATTTGCTTGCCTCCAAGTCATAGAAAACCACATGCAAACAAATGTGGCTCAGCTATAATGCTGTTACCATACAAAAATCTGAGGGTAAAAACATACATACATACACATATATGAATTAATAAGTAGGTTACCAGTCTTTTTTTGAAGTTCTGGGTTGTGAACCACAATGTGACTGCCTGCAACCAGGTGGGGAGTGCTGAAGCCTATGTCCTTCATCAGAGTGATCAGATCCTGCCAGTAGAGGGCGCCAGCCATTCCCTCACCTGTTCAGAACAAGAACTCACCTAAACCCACCAAATCAAATTCAATTTTGCATTGATGAGACACATTTTATATGTTAATGAGGTGTTTTTTTTCTGCAAACCAGGGTTATTATAATGAACTGAAAACATTAAAACCATCTGAAATAAAATAAAGACTAACTAAACTAAACTAAACTAAACCAAAATAAAATAAATTATTTCAGCTAGGAAACATTACTCATTTTCATTTAGACTACAATAACTAAAACTAAAAAAAAAAAAAAAAATGAAAACTATATAGACATATTTTTTTAAAAACCAACAAGAAAATTACTAAAATAAAGAAATAAAAACTAAAATAGAAATGGAAAATATTAAATAAACATTATTATTAATAATTTTATTAATAATACTAATACAAGTACTATATTTCTAATAATATGGAATAAAAATTAATAAAATGTATAAGGTTTCTTAATTATACTAAGATAGGACTGGTGTAAACCCAGTGAGAACCAATTTTGACATATCTTTGTCTTTTTTTCCTTAAGTCTTAACTTTAATCAGCCCCATAAATGAATGCAGCCTGGTCTAAATTTCTAAAATGTATTAAATGAAAAAATGTTGGAAAAGGAAATCAAGTTTACCCCACAGAACTGGATCTTCCTTGAAAGAGTCTGGAACTACTTTGCTTGCATACATGTCACTATAGTACAACTCTCCACCTTCCTATGAGATCATTTACATTAAAAGAGCATTTACATATGGATACATATTTACATATGAAACAGCAACAAGTGCATAAATACAATAATGAGGGAACATTTTCAGTAGGTACGTAATGGAAATCTCTCACCTTCAGAACTTTGTAAGCTTCACTTATCACAGTCTTCTTATCTGGGCACAGGCATATAACACAGTTTGACCTAGAGAAAATAATTGGCCTTTTTACCACTTTTGCTCAGGCAGATTAATATTATGTTTTATGAAAAATATTATAAATAACCGAAGGATGTGCATACACAACTACATCCAAAGAGTTGTTCTGTATTCCTGCATCACTGAGCTTCTCCATGTATCCTTTCACAAACACAGTGTTTGGTTTTGAGTATCCAAACTTCTCCTGATGGTACTGGACATATTTTTGCGAGGAAACTATCTAATTTTGGAGCAAACATAAAAGTTAAAGATTGCAGTTACTTTCATATTTATATACACTTTTCCATATTCCACTTATACAGTGGGTAAACACTCTTTACTTGGTTATTTAAGACTTAACTTTCATAAAATAGGTTCAAATCAATCAATAAAGTACCATCTCATCCGTCATATCCAGTCCTATGACTTGACCTCTCTCCCCAACTAGTTTGCTGAGGACATAGCAGTCTCTTCCCGATCCACTGCCCAGATCAAGAACCGCACATCCTTCCAACTTCTCTGGAATCACCAGCCCACAGCCAAAATATCTGCAGATTTGTATAAAAATTACTTATTGTATCATTTTGTTCATTGCTGACAAAATTAAGGCACAATCTCAGTGATGTTGCACCTCTTGCAAACATCTGGGTGGACTTGTTTCAAGGCTTCACATGCACTTTTGGGCAGAGGTCTGGAGGGCATGACACACGCAGCATTGGTCTGCAAGTCATCTGAAGTCTCCAGCCGAGAGCCATAATAATTCTGTAAGTAATAAAGAAAGAGCTTTGCAAAGCAATGTTGTGGTGGCCTAAAAGAAATGCTAAAGCCCATTAGGTTTTTGCTAGATGACACATTTGTGACCCTGGACCACAAAACCAGTCTTAAGTCGCTGGGGTATATTTGTAGCAATAGCAAAAAATACATTGTATGGGTCAAAATTAATATTATAGGATATTAAGTAAAGATCATGTTCCATGAAGATATTTTGTAAAAATTCTACTGTAAATATATCAAACCTTAATTTTTGATTAGTAATATGCAATGTTAACAACTTTATCTGGACAACTTTAAAGGTGATTTTCTCAACATTTTTATTTTTTTGCACCCTCAGATTCCAAATATTCAAATAGTTGTATCTCAGCCAAATATTGTTCTATCCAAACAAACTATACATCAAAGGAAAGCTTATTTATTCAGCTTTCATGATGTATAAATCTCAATTTAGAAAAATTGACCCTTATGACTGGTTTTGTGGTCCAGGGTCACATTGAAATGCTTGCAAATGTTTATTAATAATATATGAAATAATGAATAATATTGATAAATATGCAAATATTTTTTATTCCTCTAATCCAGGGGGAAACTAGAGTCAAATATTGCTCAAATTGTCATCAAGAATGAAACAGTAATAACTTCATGTCAAGTGCTTCAATGAAGGTTGCTTGACCTCTTTTGAAAGCGTTTCTCTTTTCATAAATAAATATTCAAATATCACATGCGTTTAACAGTAGTATTTGAGGATCATTATTAAGACATCTTGAAGGACAAAGTGGTTTCAAACATTTCTGGTCATGTGACTGCCATGTAAAAACGTTCACATGAACTCAACTTTCAATTAAAGTGCATAAATCTGCACAAACTATATCAAGAACTCTTATTAGACCCCTCAAAAGCAAAAGTACTTTTTAATCACAGGTGTAAACGATGGGATTAAAGTGAATACGTCGTCGTCGTTGTCGTCGTTGGTCGCGTCGCTATCAGTGAACGTAAACATGATATGAAAGTGCGTTGTCACCGCTTACCTTCACGTTTTCATGAACAGCAGAAGACATGCTTAGAGTTTGTACTGTACGCCGAACAGCCAGAGTACGTAGAAAAGTGGTAGCGTAGTTCATAAATACAAACCAAACGGTATATAGATGTATTTTTGTGAACGCCTTCGAGTTTGTGCTGTTGAGGAAATAAATGACCTAATATCTAACCTATTAATGTATATTGCACTGCGTAATATCGGCTAAATTTTATTTTTACCCAGCTTCTGGGGTAAAGTCCTTGCTACAAACTGTTCGTGCAAAAATGAACGATCAAAGTACATCACTACTAACCACTTGAGGGCGCAACGCGTCCATATTTGCGTGGCACACCTTTCTACACTGACAAATCACTCTACCAATAACAACTAGTTAAGTTAATAACAGTTGGCAGACGTCTGTGCAACATTCTGTCTATTCCCTTATTCCTTAAAGTATCTTCCAGACCAGTTGTGGAATAATTTACTTTTAGAGTAAGACTGGGAATTTTAAACCTAGGATAAATCATTGATTTGTCAAATATGATGTGCATATCTTTGGTAGTGTATATATTTGGTAAAGCATGGATGATGGTGCTGGTAGCTATGATGTCTTGGCACAGTTAAGAGACAGTAGTGTGAAGAGAGGCCTGACATGCTGTGATGAATACAGACATTGTTGCTCTCCCGTGTGTGTGCATGGAACTGGAAAACTCTTCCCACAGTGTCCTGCTTGACATTAAGCAGAATCAGTCAGCTGTGACCTTACTCTGCCCTCAGAGTCCTGAGTCTTTTACCAAACAACAGCCAGTACTTTGATTAAAGGGTGGTCCAAGTATGTCTGGTTTCACCCTGTTGTAAGCAAATATCTGTGGGACGAGTCTGAAAGGCCTTTGTTGTCAAAGACAAGACATTTTCTGTCAGAGAGATGAGTCTCAAATTCATTTCAGTGTTTGCTAGTTTGAGCTTTTACAGTATTTTGATCTTTACAAAAGCGATAAAATAAACAACACACTCTGTTACTGATGCATACGAAATATCTACAGTAAATGAAGGGCGTTTAAAAAAATACACTTCTAAATAAATGCATGAAATATTTGATTTTGATATTAATTATTTTTAAAATATTTACTTACTCTTTTTGTTCATAAATGATTAGTAAGTAATACAAATATATATATTTTTAAAAATCAGTTTAAATAAATTTCCTCTTATTTCTGTTCTCAAACAGTTGCTCTCTCCTATTACGCTAATGTAAAGCACTATCGATTTCCATTTCGTACGAAATGTTCTTTGAACTTGCCTATTTCAGGCCTAAAGGAATTGTACGCTATTAGCATTCATTCACATGCATTGTATCCGATTTGATTAATAAGTTAACCTGACTGTTTATCAAAGCTCTGTTTTTTAATCCGTGACCCTTTGTACTGTATTCTAAGTCCATGACCACTGTACCGCAGACTGAGACATCAAAGCCAGTGTTCTCTGTGCGGCATTTCCACCCCCCTCTGTGTCCTCTGACAAACGAATAGTTGTCAAGCTCCAAAACTTGACCTCGGTCTTGGTCCCAGACTTATTTGTTTAATTTCTGTTCCTTTTTTTGTAGTCAAGGCAAGCAAGAGGTTATTGTCAGTTCAAGCCTGACAAACATCTACGCTGGGAAGGGTTCACTGCCAGACTAAAGGTTATGAGAAGTTGAAGGAAAGGGTAATCTTTGGAAGATCAAATAAAGTGGAAGTCAGAGGAGGGGAATGTGTACAGTGTCACACAGTCGGCCTTCTCCTCAGCAAACAAAACCCCACTGTTCCCCTTTCTGTCCTACGCACATGCACACGTACAATCTCTGAGGTCTATTTTAACCTCTGCTGCCCTTTTGAACCCCTCAGACGGTCTAGTTAAAGCGAGCTATTGCAACACATTCAAGGTTAGTTATTTCCCTTTCACCGCAAGAACAATGTATACCAGGATAGCATCAAGATCCTGCTGTGTTGACTCACTGTGGGCATTCAGATGGATTATACAATGTCGTGTCCGGGAAATGAACAAAAAAACCTTTAGCCCTTTAGATCAGACAGAGAAATCAAGATGGATAGATATATTCATCCCTGTACTCTTTCTTCTCATAGTAATCTGGCATATCTAATGTGAAATTTATTTATTTTCTGAGGAGGCAGGGGAGTGTCTTCTCAAAATACTAGACGACAAAATAATTTCTAATACAAAAATAAAACAACGCCAATATTACAAAATATAACATTAAAAAGTGTATAACTCACCTGTAATAATGAAACACTGTCCAATAGTGACACCAGCAGGTAAAGTTACAGCATAAATCCACATCTCTCTCAGCCTCTCCTGAGCCCATTAAGTTTTAACAAGCCACCTAAAGCAGGGTTGCCAGGTTTTCACAACAAAACCCGCCCAACTGCTACCAGTGTTGGGAAGGTTACTTTGGAAATGTAATAGGTTACAGATTACAAGTTACTTGATTTAAAATGTAATAAGTAGTGTAACTTTTCAATTACTTTATTAAAGTAATGTAACTTAATACTTTTAATTACTTTTCTAAATTTCTAATATTTTCAACTGTTAATCATTTTGAAACATTTAAACCAGGCAGAGTTAACCTTACAGTAGCACTCAACACTGATTACTGTCAGACTTTCAAAATCCTTTATCACTTGAATTAAGATTATAATAAGTAAGGGATAACATACATCTTTATTTTGTGATAACAACTGGCTGGATGTACATTATCCCACATATTACACAGCTGCTTGATAGATTATTTAGATGTTTCATGTCAAAATAATTAGACACGAAAACACTGATCTGAGTTGAAATATTTGAATGCAAAGCTTCCATGAAGAAATCAGTAGCTAGCAAACGGCAAGTTCAAACTAGACATTTTAGGGATACAGTGCAGTCATACCACTTTTCTTACACAACATTTCACTACATAAATAATTAAGTAGTAGTACTAGTTTGTTAGTTATCTTATAATCCATTACAGTGTACAAAAAATAAAAAATAAAAATAGAGCGAGTCCACGATGCCAGGATGACAGAATTAAGAAATTGTCTACATAATATTGAATTGAGCTTTAATATTTTATTAGCTAACCAAACACAAAGCTTCCGCCAAGAAAAACTATCAAGCATATAGCACTGATTAAGTTGCCCTAAATGAGTCTGAGTTAGGGAATAACATACCTTGGAATGTCATGACTGACCAATCAGAATCAAGCATTCCACAGAGCCATGTAATAATTTAATTTAAAGCACAGCCACCACAAATTCAGACTTTGAGCAGGATTAGCAAAGGGCCTCAAGACGGGAATCAAACTCAGGTCATCGTGAGCGCAGTTGCGCTATATGTCGGCACACTAACCACGAGGCTACTGGCTACTTATTTAACTCATTGCGAGGTTAAATACAGATTTGAAATCATAACAAGAAATAGTTTAATCGATATGAAACTGGGTTTGAAATCAAATGTTTGCATAGTTATCACAGAAAACACTAGCATCTAACAATGCCTTGGAAAAAATCTTAAAAAATAAAGTTTATGCATAAACCCAAATAGGAAATAAAACAGTTATCAAATAAGCATGTGTCCTAAACTCCTGAAACATTTGTGTCTCATTTTAGAGCAGTCAATGCAATTTATGAAAGAAGTCAATTAAATCTGTAAGTGGAGGTGGGTGTGTGAAAAAATTCAGATGTAATCCCCTTTGTAGTCACTGGCTTTTTTCAAAAGTAACTGTAATTTAATTACACATTTTTTCTCAGTAACTGTAACTAAGTACAATTACATTTATTTTGTAATTAAATTACGTAATTCCGTTACATGTAACTAGTTACTCCCCAACACTGACTGATACTCAAAACTAGCCCAAAAGTAGCCCAGTCACATTTCGAGCGGGGATCCCATGGTTAAAATTGCATTGGGGGGGGTCACTTCATTATTGGGGTCACTTCAACTCGCGGGCATGAAAAACAACCTGCGGCAACAAATCGTCGCCTTGGAATTATAAGGTTTCCAAAAAAAAAAAGCCCAAAATGTACACAGCTTACAAAAGAAACATCACATAATGTAAATAAATTGTCACCGAATAAGAATATGTGAATAACTAAATTGTCAGATAGAACCTTATAATTCTAAGGCGCCAAAATGTAAGTCTATAACAGCTGGCTGAAGCCAGAGCCAATAGTGCAAGTCTTTGCTCGAGGAGACCCTGTCACATTTTGGAGGTTCTGCCCACTTTTGGAGTTCACGCCCCATCTCAGATCTCCGGTCTACAGTTATACCTATTTGCAATTCCGCGGGAAAACCGCGGACTTGGCAACACTGACCTAAAGCGTGCGGTGATTTGGGGAAAGTTATGTGAGAGAAGGGAATGCCTCTATCGCGATATGATTGGATATGACTGCTAATGCTCGGCTGTGATTAGTTCATTCGATAAATCCCGCCCTCTTTTGTTCGTGCGCGAACGCGAATCAGTCTGAATGAGCAATATAAAGGCGTAAATGGGAAGACTAATGTAAAAAAGTAAACAACTCACACACTTTGATGTAAGCACCTTGTTTCGTCTGGCCTGAAAACATGATCTGTGGGAATTTTTAGTGAGTAATCAGCTTTGTGAAATTTAAAGTAGGCTAAATGTCTGTGACCAGTATTTACACAGCTTTGATGACTGATGATCCGAAAATTCAGAAGTTAAAAGTTAATTATTAAAAACAATAGCTGAACATAAGTTGACAAATAAAATGTTGTTTAAATTGTTACTGCCTTGAGTAATTTTCGAATAAATGTTAAATGCCCAAAAACTCTAATTTGATTAGATTAATACTTGGCTTTAATGAATAGAATATTGATGATCTGATATGGTAAATGTAAATGTGACTGGGACAAAAAAAACAAAAAAAAACAACCCTCTCCTCATAGTAATCTAGCATATCTACTGTGAGATATAGTTATATATATGTATATATATTCATGTCATTTTCATAGACAAAACTGGGTCACATGAATCTCTTTTATGACTATTCTGTTTGATCAAACATGGAATATGCATGATCTCATGTCTCTTACACACACTTTTCCTTGTTATGAGTTCCAAAATAAGCCACATAATAAAAGACAATCAGCAGGGATGTGAGATATATTTCTTTGCTAAATTTGTAGGAAAGATGTGGGCACCTCTAGATGCGTATGTGCATACTGTGAAGTCCTGTGCTTTAGGTTACAGGGCCTGTATAAGTGGAACTTCAGTGATCGGAGTGCATGCATGGGCTGTAAGGGAGCCAAGAAGTCATATTTCATGTGAGGAGTTCAGAGATCCATAAATCACAGGTATGATTTAGAATTTCCCGCTTAAGCACAAGGGGCATTAGCTATCATCAGCCAAGCAGAGCATACTTTTTATGTATTGTTCCACATCAGCGGATTCATGCCAACTGTGCAACTTTCTTTGATCCATCAAAAATGCACGCAAGCTCTTGTCCAATTACGAGGGAGAGGATCTGTAAAAGAAACTCAGCAGGAATGTGAAGAGTGTCCTCCACTTAATCAGTGGCGCCGCTGTTTTACCGACCCTCCCGACAGCACTTTCCAGTTGTTCAGAGGTTTATCATCCCTTCCTTTACAAGCAAAACGATTGCTTTTTAACATTCAAAGCACTGCAGAGGATGATTTGATCTGTTAGCATACCCTGAAACTCCAAAAGCATTTTTGATTCACACTTATGTACAACTCAGACCTGCTTTAGCTTTAAGTTAATCCCATCAGCTCTCACTTCAGCCACCCCCTACCCCCTCACTTTGACACAGACGCATAAAAGGAGGTGTAGGCCTACATTATATGACCTAGTTTTGGAGGAAAACATAAAAGAAAGCTCATATTCAAAAACAGGCTTGCGTGCTTCTCCCAGCTTTTGAGTATTAAAACCCCTCGTGCTCCACTCTCTGTCATAGAAATGTGTCTGCATGTCATTTTTGAGGTTTTAGAAACTTCGGTATTTAGATGCGAGTGAGCAGAACCCTGTAGGCCCGAGGCAGGTTGTTCTTTGTTGCAGAGTGTCCATTTCTTCCAGAATACCTTTTTACAGGCCACTGATCTGTCTTGATGTTGGCCCCGGTGATGCACGAGGTCATCTCTGTCCTATCACTTCCTCTCACATCTATGTCATCGCGACCGACAGGAATTAAGGTCATGACTCAGGGCACAGCAGATAAAATTTAGGTCAACAGCAAGGTTTAGTCAGCCAAAGACAAGGTTTCCATGTACAGCAAACAGATTCCTTCTAACTTCCTTTTTGCATGTAAGATGTGTTTTTGTGCAGCCAAGGGTCGAGCACAGGTCATACACTACTGGAGACTTAAATCGGGACAATACCATGAGGGGGAAAAACCTTTGCGAGACATAAACGACAGGTTTATTCTGATTGTGCATTTCAGAACTTTATTCGAAATCTGTGCAAGTAAACACCCAAATGAAATGTATTTTTTAGAAATAATGATACACAATAATACTCAAATGCATCGCAATTAGCCTGCATCAAAACAATATTTCGAAACCAATAGAAGTCTTTGAAGTCTCAGTGTAATCCATCTTTGTACTGTACAGTACGGAACATGATTGTTTAACCTGTTTGGTTTTCTCCTTGTAAAAAATAAAATTGAGTAAAAACAAAATAAATATCTTCATATGCACATTTGTTTCAAAAGTTTCAACATTTTGCCCAGCGGTCTATTTCTCATGACAAACATACAGATCACATTTTTATGTATTGGGCTCCATGACAAAATATATATATGTATATATATATATATATATATATGTAATATGCTTAAGACTTTGAATTTCCCCATGTTCGGTAATACATAGGAACCTTCTCATGCATCTGCATGCAACAGGCAGCAGTGTACTCTTAAATATCTGACATAACACAAGATATTGCAGAACAGATTATCATAGTTTAATCAGGAGACACATGCAAAAGAAGGACAAAAATCATCCTCTAGAGTACATATTCACATGGCATTTACTTTGAAGTCTCTTTAAGAAATTTCAAAACTAAAATGCTTTTCATTCATACAAAATAGCTGTCTTTCATAAAGATTATGCTATGTACATAAATATAGTTTATAACGAGTCTTTAAGATTGATGAAAAACAACATATGTCTAACGTAAGACTGTAAAACATCACATGAGCAAACATATTTTTGTGGGAATGGCCTTAATACCACAAACACTCCCTTTATTGGATCAACGTGTCCATTAGCATGACAGACAGCTGAGATTGGGCTGATTTGTCTCAAGTCGATGCAACAATCTCTTGCATAATAGAACAAACATCTTATGACATGCTAATACCAAGACCAGTTCATAAAATACACAAATACAAAACATACTGTATGAGCAAAAAGCAGTCATTTGTAGTAACTCTTGTGATTTTCATTCATCATCTTCTAGAGTATTGTAAAAATCCATTTCGGTCTGAGAACACAGAATAAAGAATAAAGCACATCACAACATCGTTTTCAATGTGAGAGAGGGAAATTAAAAAAGGACACTGATAACATAAAAGTATACACACTTCACATACCATATAGATATCAAGATATCATGTCGTAATACTGATGGATTCATATTCCATATTATCCAAACATGAGAATGAACATACAGCTTTACTGTCGCTGTTAGTTTATCCGAACAATACGGAACCAATGAGAGATGCCTATCTTTTTAAAAAGGCGACCAATTTCGTTTATCTGAATGTATAAATACTGTGACATTTAATGCCTTCCTGGCACAGACGAAGTAACAATACATAGTTATTTCTTCATTTCAGCATGGCAAATTGAAGAATATTCACTAACAACTGCTGAGGCACAATCTGTTTAAACAGATTACCATGTGCATCGGTGCATCATAACTCACTGCCTGAGGCCAAAAGTCTACCCATGTGTGGAAAACGGAGTGGGAACTGATATTGTTACAAATACACGAGGGCAAATCTGTCACACACCTTTTGTAGAAAACTTTTATTTTCTTTGCCGCTTGGAACCCAAGAAAGAAATCAGCCAGAAAGTAGTGCTTATAAATATTCAAATGAACTTTGGTTTCATGGTCTTTTTGTGAACTAAATGACATGTAATTCAAGTGAAAAATGCGAGATGCCTCAATAGAAACAAAAGCGGATAAGAAGCAGAGAGAATAAAAAGAAGCACATTGCTAGTTCAAGCACAGATGCTGGTTCACAGTCTCAAAACTAGTATTTCTTCAATGACCCGTTTAGCCGTGGTGAGTCACAACTAAGTGTTCCATTGTAAATTCTGTGAATTTTGTTTTAAAGTTCAAAGGCCTCAGTATCACCTGATGACTCGTTTTTGACCTTTGTCTGCATTTGTCCCGAGCCTACCTCCAGCCCCTCCCCATCTTTAACCAGTTGTGCATTGCTCCTCTGGAGCATATAGTACAAAATAGGGTTAGTCTTGGTAAACCGAGGTGAGTCGGGCCTGTACTTTTGTGTTTGATAGTCTCCATTAACCATCTTTGCAGGGCCCTTCAAATCCTTTGTGGTGCTGTAATCGATTTTTGACTTTGCAGGCTCATGCTGTGCAACATGGGGAGATTCTTGCCTGTGACTGCTTGCTTTTTTAGAAGATGCATTGCTGGGACTCAGGCTCCGGTGAAAGTTTTGAATTTCACCTTCAATACACGATTGCTTGATTGTATTTCCATTCAGTACAGTGTGTGACGGTGAACTGAATGTACCCCTTGGCTGAGACAATTCCTTCAAGCAGTTGTCTGATAGAAGCAGCTGCTTTAGAACATTGAAACTTCGGTTTTCGTTAGACTCGTATGGTGGAAACTTAGCTGGAGGGCTGTCAGCCTCTGGGGGGCTAGATGGGTCTCTGCCCTCTCTTGTCTCTAAATCTCTGGCAGCCAAACAACCACTGTTGTCTTCTTTCATGCTACCAGAATGTTCCAAATCCTTGGTCTGCTGAGTCAAAGAGTTATGATATTCCAGTTCTATTGAAAATTTCCGCTTCTTTGGGATTGTTGGTCCCTGGGCTTCAACTGATTCTTCTTTGACACAGCTCTTGTTTAGGTTCTCTAATTTGTTTGGCTGAAGGGTTTTGTTGGGTCGTTTCTTTAGTAGATGACAGAGCAGACCATCTCTGGTGGGAGCCTCTGGGGACAGTGGTTCTTGTTTGATGCTTTCATGAGAATGATAACTGGTGCTTTTCCTAGGCTCCAATACTGGATTCTGGCATTGCTTTGACAGTTTGTTGTAGTCATACGTATGACCCTCTTCAACAGGCTCAGTTTTAATTGTGATATCCAATGGAGGACCATTTGGTTGACCAGTTGCCTGGTGTATTGGTTTTTCCACAGAACTGTTTTTGCAATGCTCTCTTTTTCGTTTGCTGCCTACCTTTTCTTTCTGAGGAGCATTGCCCAAAAGAAGTTGTAGAACTGTACGTCTTTCAAGCAGATTCTCAATCTCCGAGACATGCTGTGTTGCTTCGGGCACAGTTGAAGTTTTTGCTTTGGCCTCTTCCCACAGTGTATTGTTTCTCTGAATTGGCGCAGCGAGTCTCTCAAGTAAAGTTGGAGGATGGTTAACTTTCAGCTCTTGGGTCATGAGTTTGATAGGGGGTAAAGGTGTCTTTGCTGGAGGAGAAATGTCAGGGTTTTGTTTTCCACACTGAGCTAAATTCTGTAACAATTTACTAGCACTAAAGGCAGGTTCTTTTACTCTTGCATCACTTGCAGGTTGTTTTGCTTTACAAAGATCCAATGGGACAGACTGAGAATGGGGAGACCCATAAAGTGTGTATGGAGATGCGCTGCTGTTGGAGTCTCTGCTTTGGGAGAAAGTTGGCAAGAGTTTGGGACTTCTACAACTCAATCCACAGTGTCCGCTAAGGTCACTTACGTCCTTACACATAACCGTACTGAAAACACTCTGGCTACTCGTAGATGCACTAGTGACCTTAGGGATTACAGCTTGCAGCAAATCTGGATTATCCAAACCTTTGTTTACTTTCTCGTTATTTTTGTGATCCAAGAGCAACTGTAATAGAGTGACCTTGTGATGAGGTTTCATCTCCGAACAGGTGTCCATCTCCCTGTGATCTGAGGTAACTGTAACAGGTGGACTCTCAGGCTTCCACCTGTTCAATGAAGACTCTGGGACTCTGTCCCGTACAGGTGAGGACGAAGTAGATACAGGTGTTTGTACATTTGTTCTGTTCTTCAGAGAAAGGTCAATAGGAGAGCAACTAGAGTAAGTGCTCTCGGCATCACTGCTGTCTTTTGTAAGACTGCTGTCGGGGTTCGAGTGCTCACTGTCTGAAAAAAGTGGAGAGGCCAGAGTGCCAAAGGTACTGAGGTCATCTTTCAAGTGACCCTGTCCATTAATTCGCTGTGTGGTGTTGTGACTGTTGAGAAGCTGAAGTAGAAGACTGCTGCAGTTCTGTGACGGTCTTCCTTGTTTCTCGAAAGGTCGACGTTCTCTAAAGCGTTGTCCTGTCCGCATGGAACCTTCTGTCCTTCTTTGCCCTGAAGTCAGGCTTGGACTCTGTCTACTGGAGCTTGTTGACATTTGTGAAGGTATTCCATTCTTGGTGTGTAAGAGGCTTAGTCCATGAGTCTGGCCAGAAGTTGTAGGTTGTTTTTCTTGTGTCTGCTGTGTGGCCATGGCTGATAGTCTTTCACTGGCTGATCGTCCAGAGAGTTGGGCTTTCAGGGCATGTTCTCGAGAGTACTGTTGCAAGTGGGCCTCACTGGAGAGCAACAGAGCCAGTTGACTGCAGGCCACACTTGGTTTGGGCGACGGAGCGGGGCTTGATCTGATATTCACCAGGTTTGCCACAGCTTTTAGGCGCTCGGTACAAGATAGAGACTCGGGAGATGGGGAGGGAGTACTGCTCTGCAGTGCCTTGGGAGATTCTGAAAAACTTTCCTGACTGGACCGTCGACGTTGATAAGGCACACTGTTGCTGTGATTCTGCATTTTGCTCTTGCTTACTAACCCTTTGAGGTGGCTCGAGGCAGGTCTGTGGCAAGGCACATCTGCCCTGTCCTCTTGTGCAGGCTTGCTTATCTGGCAGGGGGCATCCGGTGGCCTCAAGCCTTGGATAATCTGCTGTGGCAGGGTCACGTTTTGAAGTCGAGAACTGAAAGACTGCAGCAAACTCGCTAGAAGCGTACTCTCTCCTTTATCCTGAGAGGTTCCATTCTGGCCACTGTGGTGGTCTTCACTTTGCCCGTTGAGCGCAACGGAGGGTGCTGACCTCCGGTGAGTCTCACTCTCCGTCCAGGCCTCTGAGTTGAGGAGTCGAGCCTTTCTGAGGTGCTGTGAGGCTCCACAGTGGGAATTTGTCCGGTTCTGCTCCTGCCGAGTGCCATGACTAGGCTGTGCATGCCCTGTCCCGTCCTTATTCCTCTGCTCTTGGCTTCCACTCTGTGTTGCTGCCGCACCCTGTCCTCCTGCTACCTGATGCATGAGTAAGCCTTCCAGATATGTTAATACAGCAGAATCCTGGTGTGTTTCAGGGCCAGGCTCTTCCCCATGAGTCATGTTCAATACTATAGTCCCTTGTATGGTTGGCCACCACAATAAAGGGAAAAATCGTTCTGTTACGTTTTGCCAAGAGACCTTACAGTTTGTAGCTTCCAAACCTTGTTTTTTTTTTTTTTTTAGGTAAAAAAAAGGTCTAATGTAGCTTCACAAGCCATTCCCCCATACAGGAGGCAAGAGCTAAGTATGAATGTTGTTTAAAATCATGTTTGCCATTAAGTACTGGATCGTAATGCAGTCAAGTCTTGTGGGATTCCATGGCACTGGATTTGTACTTCAAAGCTTCAGGGTTGTGAGTGAAATCACTGCTCTCATCCAGTAATTCTGTCCACAAGGTCAACTGGTGACGGTCCTGCAGAAAAGAGAAAAACATGAATTATTAAAATCTATTAGCTAAATATCGCATAAGACACATTATTGTATTCAACAAAGCAAATTCAGTTAATCTTCACCGTGTAACATAAGATTTCATATGCTGATCGATTTTTTTTTTAATTCTGCCATCGAAATTATGTGTAAGCAAGCAAGGCCACAAAGTAGTCCGCTATACCATGCAAGTGTTTTCACACTCTTACCACATGCCAAAAGGTATGACCTAAAGATGGATCTCACTCGTTTACTGAAAGGGATTTAATTAAGACTCATTCTGTACCATCACAGCAATAACCATCTTTGTGAGACCTCTCCGAACTCTTAAGCAGTATGAATTAGCCTGCCGAATCTCATTAAAACAGAATACACAGGGCTTTAAAGACTACTTGATTGATTGATTTGACAGATATTAGGTAAAAAATAACAAAGCACAGTGTCCTGAAGAGGATTAAATATTTTGACAGAATTCTTGCCAAGACAGACACACAAAACTGCCATTTGAGAACTCACTTCTTTGTAAGACAACCACAAAAAGTTAACAGGTACTTGGGAAAAATGTTTTCTAATCTATATGACTGGCAGGTTGAGAAATTAATCAGGTCTCTGGGTAAAAATGCTATAGAAAGTGATTTTTAAACAATATTTCTGTTTTATACGTTACCCTACATTTGATACTTTTTATATTAAAACCAATGTTATATATGTATTGATATATTTATTCAAGATGCAAAGAGTTTATTTTCGACAACTTCTGACTTACAGCAAACATTTACTCAGCCTACATGTTTCTGGCTGCTTAGACAGACATAGGTATCCCTCTCTCACCCTCTCTGCAGTCAGTGTCAGTGCCTGGAGAATAAACACCCACATGTTGCAGCCTAGTCCTTCACTTCTATGTTACAGTAGTCACTACATTATTTCAAAATATACCACCTCTGGATCACACAGTGCCGTTGGCCTTGCAGACTGACACATTTATTGTGTACATGCACAAGTCTGCTAAACACTATTCTCACCACACCACTTGCGCACAGGAGTACCAATTTCACAACAATGTCTGCACTTCATAGAAAAAACGAAAACATAATGAGATGGAATTGTAAGTACTTAATCATGGAATACACACAAGGCTGACCTTGTGAGTGCTCTATGGTCAAAGTGAAGGTCAGTGGCTATGGTTGATTTGTTCTGCTGATAATTGGCACCCCTGGACGCTCTACTTTGCTAGGGCTGACAGGGGGTGGACGGTACTGGATGACCTTATCAAGATATCGGTCACAGTGATGTCAGAGTGACAGGCCTGAGAAACTCCTATGCCACTTTACAATCTAAATACCTCTAATTTGGATATTATCTCTAGAAATCTTCATAGAACAGACTTCTAAGCATTCATGAAACTGTAAAATACAAAAAAATGTAATTTGTCAATGAAATCGTTGAGGAATTTCATGAAAATCAGACTGTGAATTTAAGGTGTCAGAGTAGGAGAGGGCAATTGATTTGGGCCAACAACAACACCTCATCCTATACTTCTGTCAATAGGCCATAGTAGCTCGTTGTCCTAATCCAATGAAAAGAGGAAACACGATACTGACAACGCCTTCACCCTGTTAAACAGATAAACAATTACGTTAACACACTTCTCATCTCCGAAGTGATATTCAGTGTCCTGCGTTAGAAAAGAAAAAAGAAATAAACCGTTTCAATAACACATTTGGTAAAAACTTTCAAATCAAACCTATGAAAATATGAAAAACCAAAGAATAAAGAATAGCTAAAGAATGAGCTAAAGAATAACTGCGTAGGAAGTGATTTTAGTAGCCTATCTATGACAAAAACCTGGTTATATACGAGTCTGTTCACTCAGTTCTATTCAGGGTTTTTCGTCACTATTATCACCATCAGTGCAGGGTGACGGGGCTCCTGAATGAGTTACCTGAGAAATAAAACCCTCTGTAAAACGACTGGCTTGATATAAATGGAGAGGATCTGATATCTGGACTGGATTCCTCATTTCTCAACTGTAAGGCTGGAAGATTAATTGACCCCCCCCAAAAAATACCAGATCATAAATTACATCCACCATCCAGAAACTGTAATCCATTTAGGCTATTTAAAATGCATGATGAGGCAAAAGGAGCAAAACCTGCTGCATGCCCTGTTTGAAGTCAAGGTCACTCACTCCGCCGGGGCCGTTTGAGTTGATGCAACAGCTGGCGTCCATACAAAGCATTAGGTCCTAATAAAAAGCGACAAAGCTGCCCTTGCGATGTGCGCTCATACCCACCGTCTAGCTGATGGGTTCTCGAAATAAAAAAGAATTTTGGACACAGTTGTGCCACTAAGTTGTTGTTATCCTTTGGTTGCACACGTAGGCACAAAAGCCTGTGGAACTACAACAACAAATTCCTAAGATAGCATTGGGTGACTCAGTCAATCAGGGCCATGCACCATTCAAACTAGGTCACTATGACCTACTTCCAAACAAGCACTATGGGCACCACGCATTGACATTTCCCATCTGGGGCACACCCCTTTAGTTAGGGCTTTGCCAAGTGCAATCTCTGACTCTTAGTAAAAGCATGAGTCTGACCTACATTAGTATGACCCTAAGATGAGTTACCCTTTCACATGGGGGTGATACCAGAGTGTTTCAGCCAAGCAAAAGGAACCCTTTCCCAAGTAGACGGCAGAAATATATACGGGGGGCCCCTGCGTGTACTGTCACAAGACTCCAAACATAATTCCAGAGTCCTGCCACAAGTAATAGTCTTGACCTTAGACTTGTAGATTTATGATGGCAGCGTAATGTTAACAGGAACGCTTAGAGAAGACCAAGCTGGTTCATCTTCGGCTGCAGAATAACATGTATCTTTGTCGGTTCACTTTCTGGCGAAAAACAAATGACACACTGAAGTGATACTGAGCGTGCTAATGCTCGTCAAGGAAAAAAATTTAATTACTGCCCACACTCAGGAAATGGGAACAAACAAAATATTTGTACTCCTAATTGACTGTGGTAAATGGCCCAGTTTCCGGGGTTGGAAATGACTTGGGGAACGTGAGCATGGGAATCAGTCCGTGCCCAAAAAAAACACTTGAAGTACTTGAGTGGAAGTTTTTGGCTTTGTGAACTTGGACACAACCTTTAGAAAACAAGTGTTGTGACCTTAGGCTCCACATATGGAAAAACGAATTTGCATTAGAAGACTTGTGAGAAAGAGGCTGATAGAAACGAACAGTTATACAACGAGAACCCATGGATTTTTTAAAAGTCACCCTTCGCCCTAACTCAAGAGATCATGTTTATCAGTATCATAGTTTATGCCAGTCATTATGTAAACAGCTCTGACCAAGTATAGCACATTGACAGCCAGTATTGCAAAGTGCAATTGTAGTTTGCAAAACCAAACACAACAAGTGCATGACAAAATATACAATACCAGTAGTCTAAAAGTCCAAATCAAGAGGGAACCAATGTCCACTTTTATTATTCATAAAACAAATAAACATGCACTGTACCATTGCCTTAAGGGTCGAATGAAGGGTCAGCATGTGCGTCATGACCCTCACGTCATTTGCTTGAGTCTTTAGAGATAACTAAGCAATGTCCTCATCCAAAAAAGACAAGCTTCCACTTTTTCCAGGATGTGAGATCATTACAAGTTACTGGCAATACATGGTACATGTCACGCACAATGAGCCCAGGCCAGTGGATCTCAGCCATTTGACTCCATGGACCCCCCATTGTCCACGATATTCAAAGGCTCCATGACTTTTCCAGATGTTCTGGATGAAGATTAAGGATAAGGATTTAAAATAATATCTGGTACTCACAATTTCCATCATCCCAAAGTCAATGGGTTTTTGGTTAAATGCCTAAAATAAGGTCTGTGGTTAATAAAAGCTCAAGATATTTTCATGTTTTATAAAATACATCAGTAACAGCATACACTTTTCATGTTTGGAAAAAGGTGGTTGCATACAAGTGGCAATATGGCACTAAAGAGGCTATTCTAACTCAAACTTTATCTTTCTATCTCATACAAAATCTATTCTATCCCAAACTTTCCAACTTGTAGATTTTATATAAATATTTAAAGACTTGTCAGAGGCTTAATGGAGGCGATGCTGAAGCCATGCGACCATGGTGTAGTTTGTTTATAGCCTAACCTCAGCTTTTTACTTTCAGTGACTGTATTCAAGCCTCAAAATTCATAAACGTTGTGGTCATTTGTGAAGATTATCTTATTGGCCAAACTCAACTCCAAAAGCCAATATAAAAATCCAATTCTTTAAAGAAACCATGGTTTTGCTAATGTTCAAGTTGGCCTTCAAAATCACATCATCCCTGCAGCTCTGTGCAGCTGCTGATTTCTATATTTAACGGGAACCCTGGGTATTAAGACTTGAATGGCTTAGTATATAACATGATGTCTTTTACTGAATATGTTGTAGAAAACCCATGAAAGTTTTATCGTTTAATACATATTTTGGACTATGGGGGGTGGGGGTGGCGGGTGGGTGGCATTATTTTGATGATGTAAAACGGATACACTCGGTGAGCTACTGGTGCTACCTGTTGCTATTTTTACAGCAACACAACTCGGAATAAGCAACTAAAATATGATGCGATGACACATTGTGCGGCTTTTGCGAAGGGCAACAAAAGCAGTGATGTAAATCTTCACTGCTTTCCTAGCGATTAGAATAGAAGCAAGGAAAGGAAGATGCCTGTGGACGAATAAATATTCCCAAAGACCTGCGTCTTTGCTAACCCTGATGCCTTTGAGGTTTTAGTAGACCACAGCTGCCGAAAGAGCTTACAAATGGCAGAGACAAGAAATGCTAGATGCCATCCTGGCAGGATGTAAACATGTCGACGCTTGTCATGACAGCGCAGCCATTTATAGAGTTTCTCAGTGTGGATTTCATACGATATCCGGGGGTGTTTAGACTCCTTGAGGAGGAAAATCGATGGTACAGCATTTAGTTCAAGCCTAGGCTTATATCCATCGCCACCTGTGAGCTCTTTCAGTAGCTGTGATCATCATATCAGTATTTGATTTTCCGAGTTGTCTAGCAGTAAAAATAGCAACAGGAGTGTGACCATTTTACATCATCGAAATAATGGCGCCCCCATAGTCCAAAATATGAATAAAACAGCGGATTTTACAAAATAACGTAAATCTTTCATCGGTTTTCTACTACATTTACAATATTTTAAACCATATAAGTCTTAATACCTGGGGTTCCCTTATAAACTTTTCAAATGAGGGGAAAAATACTGAACGCACAAAGTTAAATTTCAACAACCTAAACCCGGCAAAACATGTCAAACCATCCACACAAATCAGACTCATTTACAACTTCAGAAAGCAATGTGGAAGAGCTATCTCTGCCATGCCCACACTGCCATACAATATACGATCTTACCTTCTTACGGAGCTGTGACACCAAGAACAGGTACAGTGTAGTAATCAATTTGCTCTGCAGGCTGTAAGGGCTCTGTCTGAATACTAATACACCTCGACAACATCCTGCCCCTCTCTTCTCTCTCCTTCTGTCTCTCTCTTCTTCTTTCTTTGGGGTTGACACCCTTTAGTGCCCTAGCCCTGACCAGTGAAGGAGGGGAGCAGCGGCTTGTCCTCTAGGCAGATAACCAAGGCCACTAATCAAGTGTGTGAGCACCCGGGTGGGGGATTAGACGCTCGCTCTGAGCAACTCAACACTGAAAGCAGCTAAGTGCGTGCACAACAAGGTCGCCATTAAACCTGTAGTAACCCTGTGGCTGGTCTCTCTCACTCTTTTTCTCGCCCACACACTCTTATGTGTGCCGCAACCACGCCGCCAGTGCTCAGTCACACAAAACAGACTCTCTCACACACACACAGGCGTAGCCTCTCTTTATACACCCTCACGTACTTTCGCGTACACACAGAGAGCCACACGCCCACAGACGGCCCACTCTCTGCCGAATAGGGATAATTCATCATATTTTACAACTGACGGCTTTCTACCTCAGCTGAGTGATATTGCATCCTGGCAGCGTGACAGGAACAAGGCTCCGCCAGCCCTTCTGACAGCCTGCGTTTTGTGTCTTAGAAGATGCTCCGCTCTGTCGCCGCACGCTTGCTTTTATAATGCGAGAGCGTGAGTGCGTGTGTGTGTGTGGGTGAAGTGGAGCAAGAACTGGTCATGGATTCCTGACTACTACAGTCGGCTAAGAAAGCTAAGCCAAGCTGAAATGCTTCAGCAGACAAGACCTTTACGGCATGAACTTGCCTCGCAGCGGTTAGTGATAGAATTTCGCCTTTTTTTCACTTCTCTTTATTAACGGAGAAAGTCTAACCAATGGCTTTCCAATGTGTGCAGCAAATGATCTGGAGAAAAAAGGGCTCATTTGGATCATTAGTCTGCTGCACATATGCTGTGAAATTCTGAAGGTGCTGGCATTAAGAAAAATACAGTCATTAGCCTAGCGCCTTTAAATACCAGCTGCTGTTTTGGTATTTATACACACTAGCAACTATTTCAACTTTGGGAAATAAATATTATATTTCAAGAGGTTTGCTTGGGCAAAGTGCACAGAGAAATACTGTGTCAGCAATGTGTAGGCGATACAGATAATTCAATAAACAATAAAAATAAGATTTGAAAAAGTGCTAACCAACATATTTTTAAATGTTATGGCTGATAAGATTATAATATATTTAATAAGTCTATAATATATTGTTTTCTGCCTGTTGTAGGGTATTGTTTGATCTGCTTCAAATAATAGACAAAGAAAAAAGCTAATACAGGGCTCTACAGTTCGACCATTTCAGTCGAAAACTACTGTGTGCGATATTATAATGGAACTTTGTGAGATCGTGATGAACTAATATGAGTGACAGCTTTTAATTATTTTTAAGAGTTTGTAAATGAGATATTGATTTTATACAACAGTTAAATAAACTTAATTAAAATTAATATTAAGTGACTTGCATTGCCTGACTATAACACTATTGCCTGACTTTGCTCTATTTTGTCATCAAAAATAGTTCGAAACAAGTCACAACTGAGCCACTGCACATCTCCATTCAAACACAGTGGCGTTTTGTTTATGAATGAACATGCGTTTTTAAATGAATCTAGTGAGTTAGTGAATCAGTTACCCTTTCACAAAGACAGTCACTTGCTTTATTCCTGAACAAATCAGCTGTTTGAATTAATCAAATTAATGAATGATTCAGTAATTAAATCACTGACCTGCCGCCACCTACTGGCAGTTTTATTTTTATTTTTAAACTATCATTTTAGTCAATAAAATCATTTAATATTGCTATATTCATATTTTATATTTAAAACATTATACTCAACATGCATTTATAAATTTGATTGCACACATGCCACCTCTGAGCCTCATTAAACATATCAAAATATACCTACAAACCACTTTTGTGTTTTTCTGTGCCACCTCTGTAGTACGAATTAATTTTGTTAATACTGATTTCATTTGATTGGTAACTTACTCTACTTGTTTGTTTTTTTCTGTTGTTTTCATCATAAATTTTAAAAAGCTTTAAAATTTTGACATAAATGCTGACATATTTTTAATTAAGTTCGAAAAATGCCATCACAAAGGTAAAAACAAAATTCCCCTTTAATTCACTTTAAGGAGTCAAATATCACCTTGTAATGGGAAGGGTAGTTTTTGTTTAGATTTTTGATTATTTTTTAGAAGGTGATCCTAAAAAGAAAAGTAAGCATAGAGCCCTGTAATATTGGAGGATATGGTCACTGATATATTGTGTTTTTATTATTAACTAAAATTGAAAATATTCTAAATTACTTTTGGTCATTTAAATAAAAGACAAATATTACATAAAAACTTAAAATTAAGCGCAAAAAAATGAAACTTAAACAAAAATGAAAATGAAAAAATATAAAAATAAAAGCCACTTATTACCAGGACTCCAAAACATTATTATATACTATAAAAGTATGTAAGTAATACTAAAATAACACTGCCCCCGTTGTATTTTATATAGCTTATTTTTTTATCAGTTTGGAAGGGCTTATGAATTTTAAAGTGCTTGGAATTGATATTTGGAGCTATAAAAATGCAAAACAACTGGTTTTCAAATGGATTCCATGAACACGCCCACTGTGACCCATTGGTTGAACAAACAAATAGCTCCACCCCAAAGATACATCACTGGTTGAGCTAATATTGCTGTGTTGAGGGGGTCTAAATGCTCAAACAAACAGATCTAGTACCACAAATCCATTATTTTTAAATTTTCTGAGTTACAAATGTCTTCCTTGTAGTTCTGTTAGCAGTAGGAATGCCACTATTAACTTTAAAAGGTAAACAACCACTGCCAACATACATATGTAACAGACACAAATCAAATTTAAGCACTAACAGCATTAGAATGTTAAAATATTTGAAATATTATAATGTATTTAATATATCTGTCTGGTGTATATAATTATACCCGACCCAGGAGACCAATATGAGCATAACTGGCATGACTACAATCCCAGCAGAAGAAAAATCACATGTAAATGAGAGTGAGAGAATGAAAAAAAAAAAAATCACTGCCTCTCTTTTCTGATGTTTTCGATCGGTTTGAGAGCTGGGGATTAAAGCGAAAGCTACCGTGGATCCGTGCGAGTGTTTTTGAGGATGCAGTGCCACCGGTCTACCCTTGACACATTGACATCAAGCTACTGTCATGTGACACTCTGTCATTGGCCACCTGGCAGATCCTCCACCTTCTCACGACCTCATCCTCCAGTGACCTGAGGCTCTGGGCCCGGGCCCGGCCCGTCAGGCCCCTCCCTCTGCTCCCCCTGCTGCGGGAAGGTCGAACGGGTCATCGTGTCCTCATCTGTAATCCGCTGCCATTCGTCAGCAGTCGAGGCCGGAGGAGGCAGCCTCGCTACGAGGGGAGAATGCCCAATTAGGCAGCTGTCACACAAAGCAGAGGCTGCAGAAAGAGAGTGAGAGAGGAGAGGGGAGAACGAGAGGGGGAGGCCGGGGGAAAAATCATCCCCTCCTGTTTGTGGAGAGGACAAGCAGCTGCGGGTGCCAATTACAGTGATATGTTAACCATTTCCACCCTAGAGCAGAGGGAGAGGGGAACGGGGCTCTCTAACCCTTGCTTTGTCTCCCGGTGGAATTCCTCTCGTGGGGTCTGTGTTTACAACCACCGTCACATTCGGCCAAGGAACTCGACTCGAATTATAGCACCTCAACTGTTAATAGTACTGAGCTGGGAACGCAACCCTGTATATCTTATGCATTCGTGTGTTTGTGTCCCGCTTCGTTAATAATACAGCGATGCATTTTGCAGTAGTTCAAAGAGGTGCTGCTATACATCTAGACAATGAAAACAAGGCTGTCAGTGGAAGCATCATGCCCATTCAAACTCAACACAACCTTGCTCAAAACTAGTATTTCTTATTTTGGAGTTTTCCCCATGTTTTATTGATTAGACTAAGTTTTCTAAGTTTATCTCTCACAATTATGACTTTTTTTTTAGAATTGTGAGGTTATATCTCACAACTGTGACTTTGTTTCTCAGAATTGAGTTTATATCTTGCAATTTTGACTTCATAATATGCAGTTGCAAGTTATTAAGTCAGAAATGAGAGATTTAAACTCAATTCTGAGAACATATTATTCTTTTTTTCCCCTCAGAATTGGACTTTTTTTCTCAGAGTTGTGAGATATAAACTCGCAACTGGGACCCTGGAGCACAAAACCAGTCATAAGGGTCATTTAAAATTGAGATTTATACATCATCTGAAAGCTTTCCATTAATGTATGGTTTGTTAGGACATGACAAGATTTGACTGAGATACAACTATTTGAAAATCTGATATCTGATTGAGAAAATCACCTTTAAAGTTGTCCAAATTAAGTTCGTAGCAATGGATCAAAAAAAAATTTTTTTAAGTTTTGATATATTTACAGTAGGAAATGTACAAAATAACTTAAGATAACATGATCTTTACTTAATATCCTAATGATTTTTGGCATAAAAGAAAAATCAATAATTTTGACCCATACAATGTATTTTTGGCTATTGTTACAAATATACCCCTGCTACTTAAGACTGGTTTTGTGGTCCAGGGTCACAGTTGTGAGTTATAAAATCAGAATCATGAGGAAAAAAGTCAGAATTGCGTGAAAAAAGTCCGAATTGTAAGAAAGAATTGCGAGATACAAACTCAAAATTGCGAGAAAAAAGTCAGAATTGCGAGAAAATGTCAGGATTGCAAGAAATAAAGTCAGAATTGGAAGAAAAAAAAGTCAGAATTGTGAGAAAAAAGTCAGAATTGCAAGAAAATGTCAGGATTGCAAGAAATAAAGTCAGAATTGGAAGAAAAAAAGTCAGAATTGTGAGAAAAAAGACAGAATTGCAAGAAAATGTCAGGATTGCAAGAAAATGTCAGAATTGTGAGAAAAAATTGCGAGATACTAACTTGAAATTGTGAGAAAAGAGTCAGAATTGCGAGAAAAAAAGTCAGAATTGCGAGGTACAAACTCGTAATTGCAAGAAAAAAGTTCGAATTGTGAGAAAAAAAAGTCAGAATTGCGAGAAATTAAATCAGAATTGAAAGAAAAAAGTCAGAATTGCAAGAAAATGTCAGGATTGCAAGAAATAAAGTCAGAATTGCAAGAAAATGTCAGAATTGTGAGAGAATTCCGAGATACTAACTCGAAATTGTGAGAAAAAAGTCAGAATTGCAAGAAAAAAGTCAGAATTGCGAGGTACAAACTCGGAATTGCAAGAAAAAAGTCAGAATTGTGAGAAAAAAAGTCAGAATTGTGAGGAAAAAAAAGTCAGAAATGCGAGAAAAAAAATCTGAATTGTAAGGTACAAACTCAAAACTGCAAGAAAAGTCAGAATTGCGAGAAATTAAATCAGAATTGAAAGAAAAAAATCAGAATTGCAAGAAATAAAGTCAGAATTGGAAGAAAAAAAACTCAGAATTGCATGAAAAAAGTCAGAATAGTGAGGGAAAAAAGTCAGAATTGCGAGAAAATATCAGAATTGTGAGAAAGAATTGCGAGATACCAACTTGAAATTGTGAAAAAAATTCAGAATTGCAAGAAAAATTTAGAATTGTGAGATACAAACTTACAGGAACTGCAATTCTGACTTTATTTCTCGCAATTGCGAGTTTCTATCATGCAATTCTGAGGAAAAAAAGGCAGAATTATGAGTTTCTATCAAGCAATTCTAAGAAAAAAGTCAGAATTGTGAGATACAAATTCGCATTTGCGGGCAAAAAAGTCAGAATTGCAATTCTTACTTTGCTTTATAGCAATTGCAAGTTTATATCCTGCTATTCTGAGTTTCTATCGTTCAATTCTGAGGAAAAAAATCTGAATTATTAGTTTATATCTTGCAATTCTGACTTTTTTTTTTCCTCACAATTACCCTTTTTTTCCAGCGGGCTTCCATAGTTAATCGCTTCTTCTGTTTGTGAACACCTATTTTGCACCAGATCCTATTTTGCAACCTTGTACATACTAACTTTTGGGACTACTGAAATTACTGAAAAGGCCCCAACATTTTATTGTGAATTGCCATGAGGAGTCAGCCCTTAATTAGGGGTGTTAAACTACACAGCAAAACCCTCAGACAGGTTACGCGTCCCAAAAAAGAGATAACCCAAACTTAAACGCAAAAAAGAGATAACACAGCTGCAAGCATGGCCTTTATCAAGTTGAAGAGACCAAAGGGGAACATTTTCTTATCCTGCAACTCGCTCAAAGACCTCAGGTTCCTCTTTTCTCTACTGTCACAATCTCCTCCTGTTTCAAATGCCCCAGAAAGAGCAGGCAAGTACAGTTACCGAATGCTACAAGTTTAATCAGAGATGAATGAGGCGCTGGAAGGGAGAAGGAGCTGACTCGAGGCTGAATAATCGCTCCTTTTCTTAATTAAATGATTGAAGAAAAGCCAGCACATTAAAAGGAAGACAGTGCCTGGGTCCCCTGCCTTTTCCCTAGATGAGGGAGAAGTTATTAACACAGTAAAGTCTCTGCAGTCATCAGAGCCAAACGCATGAGTCGAGAGGAAGGGGCAGAGAGTTTTCAAGGATGTGACCAGACAGAGACAACTGTTAACTTAAGGTAGACAAGACCAAAACTTCAGTTTCAGCTTGTCAATATGCAATCAGTAGAGTGAAACATTACAGTGCTCCAGTATTTCTGATCTAAGCGGTTCATTTTAAACCATACGGCCATATGTTTCATTTAAAAGCATGTCAACAAACCATGTTACATGCTGCTAGATGGGAAGTTGATCCTACAGGCATTTCCACCAACATAAAAACACAAATCCCCATCTGCTATTTCATGAGATTCAGGGGTTTATCAAATATAGGTTTTGTTGTAGGAAATTCTGTGAGGACTACAAGTTGACAGAGCAGTGAAACTGAATGTAGAGGTGTTGACAAGTTACATAAGCAGGTTTCTTCCCTTTTTGTGTCATGTAGGTACCATGAATAATACACTACCAACCATCTGCTAGCTTTCTTCAAGACATTCTTCATGCAATAATATCAAACACTAATACATTTGAATAAACCGCCATAATATTACAATGTTAGTGCATGCAAAAAATGCATATATATCATGTTAAAACTTTTGAAAAATTACACCATTACACCAGTCTTCAGTGTTACATGATCCTACAGAAATCATTCTCATGTCGATTTGCTGCTCAAGAAACATTTCTCATTTATTATCAATGTTGAAAACAGCTGTGCTGATTAATATTTTTGTATTTGTATAAAGTGTAGAAAGTTCAGAAGAACCGCATTTATTTGAAATAGAATATTTAAAATGTATAAAACTTTTACTTAATTTAATGTCTCTTCTGACTTCATAACTCACAACTGTGAAAAAAGGCAGAATTGCAAGAAAAATTCTTATTCTTATAATAATTTTTTGCAATTGCGAGTTCTAAAGTCAGAATAGCGGGACGTAAGCAATTGCGAATAATAATAATAATAATAATAATATATTTTTCTTGCAGATATAAACCCAGAATTGTGAGGAAAAAAAAGTCAGAATTGCAAGTTTTTGTCTTGCAATTCTGACTGTTTTTGTTTTTGGTTTTTTTTCGCAACTGTGAGTTTTATATTTATATTTAGATTATATCATGCAACTCTTAAAAAATAAATAAATAAATAAAAATAAAAATTTAAATTAAAAATTCTAAATTGTGAAATAAAAACTCTCATATGCCGATTTGAATGCTCAAGAAACATTACTTATTATCAATGTTGAAAACACCTGTGTTGATTAATATTTTTGTATTTGTATAAAGAGTAGAATGTTCAAAAGAACAGCATTTATTTGAAATAAAAAATATTTAAAATATATAAAAAATTATAACTTATACTAAACAATGTCTCCAAGCTTAAATTTTTTTTTTTAAATTTCTTTAAAAAAACAAAACAAAACTCCCAAACATGTTACGGTAGTTATGTTTCATTAACAAAAAATTGTTTTTGTTTGTTTATTTGTCATTTTCTCAGTCACCTTATTTAAAATGCTCAATGTTTTTGCCAAATAAATTGCAAAATAATAATATGAAGAGTTAATTTGCAAACTCAGTTTTTAACAATTTTCAAAAATCATGTTTTCTTCATTGTGCATTCTAATTAATCTCAATCACGCTGCAATTGGGTTGTTTTTGATTAAGCAAAAATAGTTTTAAAAATACAGCAAGCTAACACAATAAAACAATACAAACATAAAATAATAAAAAACAAGATTTTTGAAAATTAAAAAAAAAGTTATCCGTTTTTGCAAATAAACTCTTCCTATAATCCAACATTTTAATAAAAAGTATAAAAAGAGTTCCCACTAGAGCTGCACAATTAATCAAATTTATAACTGTGATTACAATTACAGATGGCACAGTTATGTAATCGTTCAAAGGCACAATTACAAAAAATAAATAAATAAAATTCCACTTACATTATTCTGCTTGCTAAGATGTGGGGGTGGGCGTGTTTTTCCTACAGGTTATCTTAAGGTTATCTTAATTTTTAAATTTTTACTTTTTTACATTTAAAGAAGAAATTATATATAAAAAGATTGCATGCAGTGCTTCAAACAGTGGTATAAAGCAATTCAAAACATCATTAAATGTTAATTGTAATAATCTTAATAATCCCAATAACAATTTCAAGGGCATAATCAACAATTATGATTTTTGTCATAATCGTGCAGCCCTAGTTCCCACTTTATATTAGGTGGCCTTAACTACTATGTACTTACATAAATGTAAGTTAATCATTTGATACAATGCACTTACTGTGTACGTTTTTACATTGTACTTATATTTTAAAAAAATCCTGCATGTAATTACATCTGTAATTAATTTCTGTAATTACACTGTTGACCGATCCCTTACACCTTAACCCACCCTTAAACCTACCCATACCACTAAACCAGTCCCTAACCTTACCCGTAACCCACCTCAATAGCAGCAAAAGTGTTTTGCAATACAAAATGAATACAATAAGTACATTGTACTTATTGTTTGATGTAAGTACATAGTAGTTAAGGTCACCTAATATAAAGTGGGACCATTTAAATACTTCAAACTTATAGAGTACAGCTGCAATTTCAAAATAGCTACCCAACACTAGTAATACCCTGGTGTTCTTTAAAGTTCTATAGAAATACAATGGTATATGAATATGATCATAGTTCTGTACCCTCATACAGTATAATCAAAGTACCACAGTGCCCATAAAGCCTGAGGAAGCAGCAACACTTTTTCTGATCGTCATGGTAACCCGGCATCTAAAATGCGCAGCGGCTACCCACGGAGCAGCTAGCGGTAGGCCTCCACCGCACATGGGCTTTTTATGTACCTCCAACTGTCCCTCCTGTGTTCCTGGCCTGCGCTCTGTACTACGGCCCACTCCCAAAAGAGCTGACAGTACACTTTCCATGGGTTTGACTTAAATAATAATAAGCACTTTTGAAGGACTTGAAAAAGACAAAAGTAATGAACACAACTCGGGAGAGGCAATCGCTGTCCTGACACAGACGGATGGACATGGCGAAGCCTGTCAGTCCTATACTTGCTAATTAGCAGAAATGAAGTTGGATTAAAAACTTAATGGGGGGGGTGATAACAGTGCAAGACGCAAAGCTAAACGAGTCAGCAAACCTTTGACAGGCTGTCTCTTTACAAAGCAACGTTTACACAGTTGTTCCCGCTCTCCCTCTATCCTCTTGCCCTATTTTCTGTTTTGTTATTTATTAATGGGCGTCGAGCGCTAGCAGGAACGCTTTCAAATGATAACATGGCCTTGGTCATGTCTGCTACTAAGGCATGTTTTGCTGGGTTTTTTTTTTTTTTTTTTTACTAATGGCACCATAAATGGGACACAGACTTCTTAAGAGGAGTTTTAAACTGCTAAAGCGTGCTTTGCTTTAGCATGCCAATAATCAGGGGTGTATGAATGATCTGAAAAGTGGTGGGAGTATAACATAAACACTGGGCTTCCTTCATGAATATTAATTAGGTGATAAAGATCGCTAAGTTATCCTAGCACATTTTCTGAAAGGCAATTACGTTGGCGCTAGCCATGATATGATTACCATTTACCATTTGCGCATTTGTTTAACCCACTGCGTGCCAGAAGCTACCGCTTGTTTTTAAAGACGTTGTTTAATGTCTTCAGTATCACATGATCCTTCAGAAATCATTCTAATATGCTGATTTGCTGCTCCAAAAACATTTATTATTCTAACTCTTAAAAATTGTTATTGGATTGGAATAACCCAGAAATAAAATGTGACCCTAGACCACTAAACCAGTCATAAGGGTCAATCGTCTGAAAGCTGAATAAATAAGCTTTAATGCATGGTTTGTTAGGATAGGACAATATTTGGCCGAGACACAATTATTTGAAAATCTGGAATCTGAGGGTGCAAAAAAAAAAAAAAAAAAAAAAAAAAAACCTAAACACTGAGAAAAATCGCCTTTAAAGTTATCCAAATGAAGTTCTTAGCAATGCATATTAGTAATCAAAAATTAAGTTTTGATACATTTACGATAGAAAATAGAAATCTATAGAAAGTATTTTTGGCTATTGCTACTTAAGACTAGTTTTGTGCTCCAGGGTCACAAATATAAATATTTAGATTGAGAAAAGCATGTAGTGAACTTGCTAAACCAGGCTATTAATATAAATTTTACACAGGGATGTACTATTAGACTCGATTAACCGGTAGAAATTTGTCAACTGGTAGAGATTTTCTCCTGACCTGATCTCATGAAAAAAAAAAAAAAAAAATACCTGTGGAATCTTTTCCACAAAACGCAAAATACTTACAACCATGTGTGTTTCGTGACACATTTCATGTGAAATGTCAACCGAGTGGCACTAAAAGAGTGTTCTTTTTTTTTTCCCTGGAACATACATATGGTACTTTTTATGTGATGTTGGTTTTGTACGCGCCACCGCAGTTCTGAGTTGAAATGTCAATTGAGTATTTTGAGTGCTCCGTGATATGTACCATCTGCACTACACCTAAACATACTAAAACAATAGTATGAACTAAAGCGAATGTGGCGTAAAAACACAAATCACAAGCATGCCGTTTTAACTTGGTTTTCGATTTCTCATCTTTCACAGCTCTTTCATTGTGAGTCACATTTTTCACGGGATTCGTACCCAAGGATTCTGCATCGTAAGTCCAATTTCGTGCCGTCTGAGCTACCGACCAAGTTTGGTATGTTCGGAAAGCGAAACATATGAAGCTGTAATCATAACTGTGTGCGAAAATGATTACAAGAGCTCGGGGTTTCACACTTCTAGTGTTCATTTCTGTTGGAAACTGCAGTGATATGTACTTACTGGTATGTATTTTGCATTTTGCGAGAAGATTCCACAGGAATTTTTTTTTTGTCATGAGATCATGAGATTGTCTTTCGGACTACTGACGTTGCTGTGCTACATGGTCACAAAAAACTTGTTTGCATGCGTTTTTAAGCATTGCCGTGAAGACTGTGCTCAGAGTTATTTCTGTTGCTTTATAGGCCTTGAACGGTTCAATACATCAAACAACAAAAGAGAGAAAATCTCTCACTGCTCTTGACTAAATCACTTTTGTAGCTTAAAAAGAAGAAATGTGACCTTGGACCACAAAACCAGTCATAAGGGTCAATTTTTTGAAATTGAGATTTATACATCATCTGAAAGCTGTATATATAAGCTTCCATTGATGTATGGTTTGTTAGAATATGACAATATTTGGCTGAGATACAACTATTCGAAAATCCGGAATCTGAGGGTGCAAAAAATCTAAATATTGAGAAAATCACCTTTAAATTTGTCCAAATGAAGTTCTTAGCAATGCATATTACTAATCAAAAATTAAGTTTTTATATATTTACAGTAGGAAATGTACAAAATATCTTCATAAAACATGATCTTTACATCATATATAAATTATTTTTTGGGGCATAAAAGGAAAAATTGATCATTTTGACCCATACAATGTATTGTTGCATATTGTGACTACGTATAATTGGTTTTGTAGTCAAGGGTTACAAATATATGTTTAATTTACACAGTGAAGAACATATAGTGTTTTTATACATCTGATTTATTTATACAATATATGTAAGAATTCTTATTTGTTCTGTTGCGTGCAGTTAGTTTATTTTTATTTAATCGCTCACTACATGTCTTCAGTGAGCTTGAGAGTTTTTTTTAAGGCTCGTATTAGTTTTTTGTGATATTGACACTGGTGACAAGAAAATTTATATCATAAAGACCTTATTTAAAGCAAATATATCTATATTGCGTTATACACCGTTATAAGATGTACAAGATTTTGATCATATCGCCCACCCCTACTCTGACTGTTTGATTGCACATCTCTATTTTGGGTATAATATCAATACATCATCTGTGGTACTGCATGTACATCACAATAGCATCCGTTTAGCAGAGAACGTAAGCGTATGCCTTTCTCAATATCCTGAGTGCTCTGCACTGATCACATAAAAGAACTATAAAGGCTTGAAACAGCACAGAATTTAAAGGTGCATTAATTTCGGAGCCGAGTTTGAGATAACTCATACTTAAGTCAAATAAAACCCCCTGACGTGACAAACGGTCCTACCGAGAGGCAGCCAGAGAACAGCATGTCTCAAGTTGTCGGCAAATGGGAGAGATGAGTAAAAACGGCTGAGCAAATGAGGCCCTGGCTGCGCTCACACAGAGCAAAGTGAACTGTTTACTCAGAGCACACAGGGGAAGATGACTTTTACTGCAACCCCATCCTCGCTCGCTCCCTCCCTCCCTTCCCCCATTCGCTCTCTCAGTAACACACACTCTTCCTCTCTCACTGTCTGTAGTGAGTGAATGTCAGAGGGTGAGTGTGCGTGACCTTGAGTCGCGTCAGAAGCACAGCGAGGGTCGTGCTGCCTGCAGGCGTCCTTGAACTGCATCTGCAAGACAAAAAAAAAAAACCTTCACGGTTCCCTGATAGATATCTCAAATATCCTGGCTTTCTCTGACGGTCGCCTGCGCTATCGGGCCCTGTGATGAAAAATTTCATAGAGCCCGTGTACCTCTAACCTCACACCACAGTGGAATCGCACAGTTATCTGCTCGTCTAGCCAAAGATATGATTTGCAATATGAAGGCAGTGCATCGTCTAAGAGATGACACATGGGAGGGAATCGAAGTATAAGAGCGCTTAAAAGGAGGTCAGATAGCTTACGCACACTGATGTAGTGTTGCACCACTTCGAATGCCATCCATAACAGAGACATGCATGCCATGCCACAAAATTACATAAAGGAGGCGCGGAAATGTTGAGGCACATCCCTTTCTGCCACAACGTTTTGGCCAAAAATGGCCAGATCACTAAAATAAATATAGATATTTAAATAAATATTACAAATGTAAATTTATTGTTAAAAGATAATTAACTAAAAAAAAAAAAAAAAAAAAAAAAAACTGCATTCAGAATTTATGTCAGCCATTTAAAATGTAAAAATTTAATTAATTAATTGATTATTTTAAGTATTTTTTTTAAATAAATATACAACATTTTATGCAATTATATTGCATTAAGAATTTGTCAGCCATGAAAATAAATTATTTTAAGTAACTGTTTTGTTTGATTGCCATCCATAACAGTGAAATTCATGCCATGCACATAAATAAAAAAAAATATTAAAATATTAGTTACCAATAATTAACTAAAATTTTTGTTTTGAATAATATTGCATTCACAATACATGTCAGTCATTAAATATAATTGTTAATTATTTTAAGTAATTATTTTTAATTTACACCATTTTATGTAATTACACCCAGTTTGCCATCTATTACAGTGAAACAAATTTAAATTCTATTGTTAAAATAACGAACTAAAATATTCATTTTAATAACTCTAATTACTTGTCAACTATAAAATGTAATTGTTAATTTTTTTTTTTTTTTTTAAGCAAATGTACACAATTTTATGTAATTACACCGTCTGATCGCCATCCATAAGACTGAAATATGCACATTATAAATAAATAAATAAAAGATATTACAAATTTAAATTTTATTGTTAAAAATAATGCATTAAAATATAATTTTTTTCATCAGAATTTAGGTCAGCCAAATTTTAGCCATATCATTATTTTTAAGTAAATATACACCATTTTATGTAACACTTAAAATGCATGCCATGCACATTATAAATTAATAAATATTACAAATTTAAATTATATGGTTAAAAATAATTAACAAAAATATTTATTTTAAATAATATTGCATTCAGAATTTATGCCAGCCATGAAATTTAATTGTTAATTATTGCAAGCAATTATTTTTTTATGTAATTGCCCCCAGTCTGATTGCCATCCATAACAGTGAAATAACATTACATTACATAAAGGAGGCATTTTTTTCTTAATTGTTAAGAATAATTTTATTTTATTTTATTTTATTTTTATAGCTTATTTTATAGCTTTTTACAGCTTTTTGGGCCACTTCTTATGTCTGTGATGTTGCCCTTAGTTTTAAAGGGGGAGGACAGACTAACTAATAATATTTTTAAATAATATGTAAAAATAATATGTCCACAATTTTTAATTTCTCCCCAGAAATTTCACTTTCGAATTTTTTTTACTAATTAAACGCACACCATTTTCATAATTCCACCCTGCCACCTCAAAGCACGGCATGAACTACTCCGAATGTTATTGCATTAACACTTCTTGGATGCTCACCCTAGATAGGTAGCTTTTTCTGGGAGGTCAAAAACAGATACACGCAGAGCTTTTACAACGTGAACGATGACAGATTCTCAGAGGCCTGGGCCCCCTTCCGAGGAAGTAGAATTGACCCCCTCGGCAGATGAAACCCTACACCCTGCCAATCGTGGCCGCGCTGGTACCCAGCTGTTCTTGTCCTGCACTTGGGTGTGCTTCAGCCTGCATAGAGCGGTTTTTAGTTTAACCTCAGGAGGGTGATCAGGAGGGTGATCAGGAGGGAACGGAATTTAGTGTTGTTCATCATCCCAGCCTGGTATGGCTGAAAACATGTTGCCAGATATCTTATCTGAAAATACTATGCATGCAGGTTGGCCCGTGGAGCTAAGTTTACACAAGTCGCTGGAATGCTAGGACACATTTGCCTTTCACCACACACATATCGTAACAAGAAGTAAAAAAGCTTGTTAATTTTAAAATTGGCGAACACGTAGGCGAGAATCCTCGTTCTTAACAGGAATACGCTGAAGGGACATTTGAGCATAGTGGTATCCATTTCTCATGTGGCAACCGGCTGAACAACTGCCAGGGGTCCTGATAAGGAACCAAGACCAGGTGACCCCCAAGATCAGAGGTTATGTTCATGGACAAAACTGAAAGGCTCATTAGTTAGTCTGTCTTCCCCTTTAAGACTAAGGGAAACATCACAGACATAAGAAGTGGCCCAAAAAACTGAATAAAATAAAATAAAAATAAATAAAATAAAATAAAAAGGTTTTTATTTTTTTAAAGAAGTCTCTGCATTTATTTTATTCAAAGTACAGTAAAAACAGTACAATTTTGAAATATTTTACCATTTAAAATAACTGTTTTCTATTTGATTACATTTTAAAATGCAATTTATTCCTGTGCTTTCAAAATTTAATTTTGAGCATCGTTACTCCATTCACATGATCCTTCAGAAATCATTCTAATATTATGATTTGCTGCTCAAAAACATTTATTATTATTATTATTATTATTATTATTATTATGCTGAAAATAGCTGAGTATAATTTTTTCAGGTTTCTTTGATAAATAGGAAGTTTGGAAGAACAGCATTTATCTGAAATAGAAATCTTTTGTAACAATTTAAATGTCTTTATCGTCACTTTTGATCAATTTAAAGCATCCTTGCTAAATAAAAGTATTAATTTCTGTAATTTATTTCACAATTTCTTTTTATTTCAGATAAATACTGAAAAAAAAAAAAAAAAAAAAAAAAAAATTTTTAAATATTGATTAAAAAAATGCTGAAAATTTAGCTTTGATCAAAGGAATACATTTTAAAATAAATTAAAATAGAAAACAGTTATTTTAAATAGTAATTTTTCACATTATTACTGCTTATTACTGCTTTTGCTGTATTTTAGATCAAATAAATGCAGGCTTGGTGCACAGAAGAGACTTCTTTTAAAAAAAATTACTGTTCAAGAACATTTGACTGGTAGTGAAAATTTTTTTATTGTTATATTGTTTTTATTTGATGTATTGTTTCTAGGGGGTGAATAATGAAAATAAAACTCCAAATAAAAATTAAAAGATTTTTCTGTTGCTGAAGTTAAAATCTGAAACACATCTGTCTTAAAGTATTAAAACATCTTAGTCTTAATATTCTCATACTTGCTCTTTAGGAAACTTTCGGTCATAAAATAGGAAATAAAAATCATAATGTGCATCACTAGCAAAATCATCACTTGAGAAAAAAAAAGAAAAATATAAAATATATCGCCCAGCCAGTGTGGTTTACACTGTAGAAATATTTCATATAGACAGTACTGAATCAATGCCATATTTTTATATTTGTAATAACCTTTTAGATCAATGTAATTCTATTTCCTCAAGATTCCGAATTCCATTCCAAGCCCTTTAAACTTATTTCACTGGGACTCTTCGCTTTGTGCTGGAGAAAATAGGTCACATATAGCCTTCGACTTTTTTTGACCGGACAAAAGAAAAGTTCAGCTGAGTTTTATCACATAACTCAGCAGAGACCACCTTCATTAACCCCAGCGAAGAGAGATCAAGCTCTCATATTGCCAGATGTGCTTTGGAGCCCTTATCAGCCAGCATGTATGTGAGACAGGCTGATCTTAATTAAATACTGCTCCTATCCAAAGGCTATGCAGCGCACTCGTTTTTACTCCCTTCACTGCTGCCTTTTCCCATTCAGGGAGGAGATTATTTCAGCGGCTAATGGCGGAGGACTCTAAAAATCCCTTGCCTTATTAAGTAACATATTGTGCCTCATGCTATCTTATGCAAATGGTTTCGCTGGAACTCGCTAGAATTCAAAGCTGAGACCTAACACCACAGCTTTGGCCGTGACAGGTTGCCTCGTTTTGGAGCCACGCATTTTCTCACTTAGCAAATGGTGCTTGTTGTCACAATTCTCAATTTCGAGTCATCAACATCACTAGTCAACCATATGTTAATACGGTTCATTTTAATTCACACTGACATATAGTGTAAACACAACGGCTGTGGATTTGAAACGTTAATTTTTTCTTCAAATATGTGATAAAAACCTGTGAACTTTTCAGATTATATGTTCTTGCATTCAAAAGCAGCTGGATGGAGTGCCATAGAATGTCATAATTTTTTCAAAAAACTGGTTTAAACTTCGAAACATCATCTTAAATGTGACCCAAATGGCATGAGATACTGACAAACAACCAAAGACTACTTTACATGGACTGTCTATTTTAAAACTTAGCAGACAGAATACAACAAACGTCAAAAGTCTACTATGGGCGGAACAACAAAATCAATTGCAAAACATTACTGTGAACTATCAGCCAGTGATTGGTTTATTTTCACTGAAATGGAACTAGAACAAACAATATACTGACTCCTAACACTTTATGTAATATCTATTCAATAGCCAAAACAATGGTATTGAATTACCCTGATTGTGTTTTTTAGCATTTACAGTGATATTAGAGCTGAACGATTCTGAATAAAATGAGAATCATGATTGTTTTTGTTTCAAATAGAGATCACGATAGTCCCACGATTTTAAACAGAGCAAAATAATTGGTGTTATTCACTACAAGCTGTGACAAAATAGTAATTGCTGCAGTCTAAAAATGTTTATTTTGAATGAGTTATTTAAAAAATGTCTAAATTAAAAATTGAATGACTCACTCATAAATACTTCACTTTTTCCATTACCGAATAAATCAGCGTTTTTGAACAAATCTCCTAAATGAATGATTCAATGACCAATACATTTTTTTAATCAACAGTAATCAACATTATAGTCAACAAATGTTAAGTGCCAATTTGAAGTGAAAACTACGATCAAAAGATGATTTGCTCTATTTTAAATGCTACCATAGACATTTTTATCTGAACTATAAACTTTTATCCCAATACTTCTGTGATAATATGACTGTAAGACAGAAATAATACTGTGTGGTTAAAAAGACAGTTTGTGAAGCTATTTCATACCTTAAAATGATAACTGCTTCTGTTCTGTCAGCGGCAGCGCGAACACAGATTTAAATACTCCTGTAGGACTTTGTCAAAAGTTTAAAGAGCAGATCAAACGGGTTTTCAAAAAGCATATTTTTTTTGCGGTTTGTAATGTAGCTATCCTTTAAAGTAAACAGTCCGCAAAGTTGTGAATCAAAAATTAAGTGCATGATAAAGATATTGTCTCTCAAAAGAGAGAGCCAACTCTGAACCGTTTTAACGTTCATCATATTTCAGAATCTTCTGCCTGTTACTGATTTATGTCACTAAGTATCATATTAGCATAACCTCTGCCTGCGAAATACGAACAGTCTGACCTGCCCACAAACACTTCCTCTAGTTAGTGTGTTTACATCACGTCGAGAAGACGCTGTGTTCTGTGCTGTGAAAGCAAGTTTGTTTTGTTTTCTTTGCCGAAAGATGATGATATGAAGAATTAGTAATTAAATTTTTTCCAACATACGATACAAACCTTTTGTCGTGTGCTCATCATTTTACAGAGAATAATCTTGGAGAGTTTAACACGGGATTTTGCGAAACACTTGTCCATGAAAAATAAGTCCGCACCTTCTTTATTTAGACCAACAAGCATCTCCGAACCACAACTTGTAAGTACGATTAATACGTTAATTGAGTTCTCAAAATATCAAGTTTTTTTTGTGCTAAAATGTGATGTAGGCCTATACCTAGTGCACCTTTAGGTTTCCAGATATTACTGTCTTACTGAAATCTACTAGTTCAGATAATTTGCA